>NC_092155.1:33070001-33315001 GCF_045791955.1 Oncorhynchus clarkii lewisi
TACAGTGGCTTGCGAAAGTATTCACCCTCGCTGGCATTTTTCCTATTTGGTTGCCTTACAACCTGGAATTAAAATAGATTCTTGGGTGGTTTTTATCATTTGATTTAAACATGCCTACCACTTTGAAGATTCAAATATGTTTGTGAAACAAACAAGAAATAAGACAAAAATAAATACAACTAGAGCGTGCATAACTATTCATCCCCCCCCAACGTCAATTCTTTGGAGAGACACCTTTTGCAGCAATTACAGCTGCAAGTCTCTTGGGATGTCTCTATAAGCTTGGCATTTTTACACATTCTTCAAGGCAAAACTGCTTCAACTCCTTCAAGTTGGATGGGTTCCGCTGGTGTACAGCAATCTTTGTCATACCACAGATTCTCAATTGGATTGAGGTCTGGGCTTTGACTAGGCCATTCCAAGACATTTAAGTGTTTCCCCTTAAACCACTCGAGTGTTGCTTTAGCAGTATGCTTAGGGTCATTGTCCTGCTGGAAGGTGAACCTCCGTCCCAGTCTCAAATCTCTGGAAGACTGAAACAGGTTTCCCTCAAGAATTTCCCTGTATTTGGCGCCATCCACCATTCCTTCAATTCTGACCAGTTTCCCAGTCACTGCCGATGAAAAACATTCCCACTGCATGTTGCTGCCACCACCATGCTTCACTGTGGGGACGTTGTTCTCAGGGTGATGAGTGGTGTTGGGTTTGCGCCAGACATAGCGTTTTCCTGGATGGCCAAAGAGCTAAATTTTAGTGTCATCTGACCAGAGTACCTTCTTCCACGTTTGGGGAGACTCCCACACTCCTTTTGGCAAACACCAAACGTGTTTGCTTATTTTTTTCTTTATTAAGCAATGGCTTTTTTCTGGCCTCTCTTCTGTAAAGCCCATCTCTGTGGAGTGTACGGCTCAAAGTGGTCCTATGGGAAAACACTCCAATCTCTGCTGTGGAGCTTTGCAGCTCCTTCAGGGTTATCTTCAGTATCTTTGTTGCCTCTCTGATTAATGCCCTCCTTGCCTAGTCCATGAGTTTTGGAGGGCGGCCCTCTTTTGACAGGTTTGTTGTGGTGCCATATTCTTTCAATGTTTTAATAATAGATTTAAATGGTGCTCCGTGGGATGTTCAACGTTTCTGATATTTTTTTATAATGCAACCCTGATCTGTACTTTTCCACAACTTTGTCCCTGACCTGTTTGGAGGCTCCTTGGTCTTCATGGTGCTGCTTGCTTGGTGGTGCCCCTTGCTTAGTGGTGTTGCAGGATCTGTGGGGAGTGTTGGAGTGTTTTTAGAACAGGTGTATATACTGAGATCATGTGACACTTAAATAAAATACACCTGTGTGCAATCTAACTAATTATGTGACTTCTGAAGCTAAATGGTTACAACAGATCTTATTTAGGGGCTTCATAGCAAAGGGTGAATACATATGCACCCCCACTTTTCCATTTGATTTATTTATTTTTCTAAACAAGTAATTTTTTTTCATTTCACTTCACCAATTGGGACTTTTGTGTAGGTCTTCACATGAAATCAAAATAAAAATAAATGTAAATTACCGGCTGTAATTAAACAAAATAAGAAAAACGCCAAGGTGGTAAATACTTTTGCAAGGCACTGTATTTCTCAGCTCATATTAAGCACGTGCTCGGCTATAAAACTGAAGTAGCCTACAAAATAGACAGTGGAAAGCATGCAGTCTCCATTCAGTATTGGAGTGCATACACATACTTTTTTCCCCTGCCCATTTAATAATGGGCTATTCTAAATCCAAATTAATTTAACATATTAGTAAAGATTAGATTAAATTGTGAATAGTCTGACGGGTGAAAATATAATCACCTGATGAGAGAACATCTGTGCAGATGGAGGCAAGGAACAGTGCGCAAGCTTTTTTTGTTACTGTCATGAGTCTCTCTCCTTGGTGAGGATCAAAGGCGTCAGATCAGCTCGGCACGGGGCTGACAGATAGCCAGACCCCTGCCTCTCTTCCACCAGAGATGAAGGGAGGAGTTGGTCCAGTTTTATGACTTAACGCTGGTCATAAACTTTCTCTCTCTTACCCTGCACTTGTCAGGACCCGGTTACAAACTCAGGTCTCCGGTGTGAGAAACAGTCACTTAGTTAACTGAGCCACTAATAGTCGGCAGAACCCAGAAGATGAGGCAGACACAGCAGTACTAGAGACGGTGATTTAATAAAGAAAAAAGGAAAAGATCTTCAGGCAAAAATATAAATCCACAACGTCAAAAGTAATTCCAAGAGAAAAAAATGTATATCCTCCAAGACACAAGGAAAATCCACAAAGTGGTAAGAACAGCAGGGAAAAAACTAAAATAAACAAGAACAAAACCAGAGTAGCTCAAGAAAATCCAACTAGAGAAACAAAAGTTCACAGCATGGCTGGGTGCTAACCTACAAACACAGAGCAAAGAACTGAGGAACACTAAAGGGTATAAATACATCCAAGGGAAATGAGACACAGGTGCAACTAATAACTTAGAACAAGGGAAAAACAAAAGGGTCAAAAAAGCACAATGGGGGCATCCAGTGACCATAACCTGAACAATCCTGGCCAAATCCTGACAGCACTATTGAGAAGTTGAAAATCCCTTTGTTAAACAGAGAGATTTCGAAGCCAAAACTTCAACATCAAACAACGGACACTGGAACAATATATTTCAACATCCAAACGTTGGGGAAGATGAGGGATGGAATATGTAAAATGAATGTCTATTTTGTGATGTCATTAAAATGATCAGAAAGACTTTATAAAGGAAATACTGTAACTTAGGAAGGAAACACATTCTAGCTGTAAAGTTTCCACCCTGTAGGATGTTAATACAATATGGGGAACGATGAAACTATGTTTGAAAAGATAGAAATATGAGTTTAGTCTTCTAATGAGATAATGGTTTTTCATGTCTGTTGCACAGTAACTAAGCCACGCCCCTAATGAGGTCAGAGTTCGTGTCCACGTGATGGAACCGCCCTCCAAGACCAGAGTGCTTAAAAGGACTCGCTGAGAATATAAATACAGACCAGAGAACGTGAGGACGTGGTCCACATATTGAAATGGTTAAAACTACAAGACCAGAAAATGGTAAGACCCTCTGAAACTCTTGATGAGTGAAGAAGGTGAAGACTAGATCAAAACATGCACTGTCTGCAGCTCTGCATGTAAAGTAGTCTAAGATAATTGACCAAAGCCTGGAGGGAAGGTCAAATATCTCTCACCACTGTGTGGTACACCTGAAAAATCCATTCTAAAAACACTCCAAGACAAAGAAGCCGACAACTAAGAAGGACACTGTGACCTCTGGTGGACAAAGATTGACTTTTCTTTATGTAAGAGATATTTAGATAATCTTTAGAGTTTAAGTTGGGAGATAGTAACTCGGTAAACAACTTTTCCCGTGGTGCCCCAAATTCCTAATGAGTTAATTGTTACAGGATTAATTTAATGGAGTAATAATTAAACGTAGGTAATAATTTGATAAATAGCAGTCATCGCATTAATGATAGCCACGTCACGACACTACTTTCTCAAATCATCAATAGCATGCAGCCCATATATGTTTCGATTTTTAAGACGGTCTGTATCATTCACAACTAAGGTTGCCAAATAACTCTAAATCTAGCATATAGGACTTGTTTCAAATTATCACTTTTACACTCCACATAGCCACTTCATATGTGCGCTCACTCTGTAATGACAAAAATATCCTTTCTATTTTATTCATCTAAGTAAAATTATATTCTTCTTACTATAAAATCACATAAAATAAAATAATGGCACGGGACTTATAAGCATATCTTGTCAGCTAAATGAACAAGCCTATGGCCTATGGCATGGAGCATTGAACATAGGCCTACAGTAGGCCAACTCATATTCTGTTCTTCTAGAATACATTTTCTTTATCGTAATATTTCTTTAGACCTGACAAAAAATAAATAATGGAGGTATTGTGATGGTGTAGATTAAATTGGTTTATTATACTTTTTTAAATGTAGATGTTTGAGTGGTTATATGTGTGGAGGCTTGGAGATGCTAAACATGACGGGCAGACTTTTGCATGACAATAACCTTTCATGACCACCACAGCCCTAGTCACGAGGCAGCAAACCCTCAATGACTAAGTCCTACAAACTGCTCTGTGTGAGGTACAGGCCATTTTCAACGCCCAATCACTTCGGTCTCTGATGACCCAAGTGACTTGGAACCCCTTACACCAAATCACCTCAATCAACTCAAAGGAAACTGGCCCCAACAATCTGGACCCTAATTGCTATCTGCCAAGGAAAGCAATGAACGGAGATTAAGTAACATATCATCAGCATTTCTTTGTAAAGGTGAACCTTCGACCCAGTCTGAGGTGGTTAGAGCTCTGGAGCAGGTTTTCATCAAGGATCTCTCTGTACTTTGCTCCGTTCATATTTCCCTCGATCCTGATTAGTCTCCCAGTCCCTGCCGTTTAAAAACATCCCCACAGCATTATGGTGCCACCCACCATGCTTCACCGTAAGGATGGTACCAGGTTTCCTCCAGATGTGACGCTTGGCCAAAGAGTTCAATATTGGTTTCATCAGACCAAAGTATCTTGTCTCTCATGGTCTGAGAGTCCTTTAGGTACCGTTTGGCAAGGCTGTCATGTGCCTTTTACTGAGGAGTGGCTTCCGTTTGGTGACTCTACCATAAAGGCCTGATTGGTGGAGTGCTGCAGAGATGGTTGTCCTTCTGGAAGGTTGTCCTATCTCCACAGAGGAACTCTGGAGCTCTGTCAGAGTGACCACCGGGTCCTTGGTCACCTCCCTGGCCAAGGCCCTTCTCTCCTGATTGCTCAGTTTGGCCGGGTGGCCAAACATCTCAAGGATGACCAGCGGAAACAGGATGCACATGAGCTCAATTTCGAGTCTCATAGGAAAAGTTCTGAATACTTACATGAATAAGGTATTTCAGTTTTTAAATATGTAATAATTTGAAAGAAATTCTAAAAAGCTGTTTTCACTTTATTATTATGGGGTATTGTGAGTAGATTGATTAGGAATAACATTAATTTAATCAATTTTAGAATATGGCTATAAGGTAACAAAATGTGGAAAAATTCAAGGGGTCTGAAAACTTTTCGAATGCACTTTATATATGGATGATTTATAAAGCCAGGCATATTTAACAATTGATTATAGACCTAATTAAGTTAGGGTTTCCTCTCTCCTCACTTTTCTTAGACAAATAAGGCAAGGGCTCTTCTGTCGTCTTTTAACTCTGCTGCTGCCTCCGCCGCATTGCACCCAACACCTGTATTCTGGTTAACTTTGCTATTATGCACATAGCAACATGGTCTAGGAAAAGGCGCCACTTAAACAGCGCACTGATGTGTTTCAGAACCGCAGACAGCGCTGCATCTCAGTGCATCACTACAGACCCTGGTTCGATTCCAGGCTGTATCTTTTTTCAATTTTTACTAACAACATGCCACTGACTGAGTAGAGGCAGAGTTTCTATGTATGCGGATGACTCAACACTATACATGTCAGCTACTACAGCGACTGAAATGACTGCAACACTCAACAAAGAGCTGCAGTTAGTTTCAGAGTGGGTGGCAAGGAATAAGTTAGCTCTAAATATTTCTAAAACTAAAAGCATTGTATTTGGAACAAAACACTCACTAAACCTGTGGTGGATGAATCAGAATTAGTTGGGTAACATAAGTAATTAAGATGTCATATCTGAATAATATTCTTATGTGGTATACTTTTTTTTAGAATGTATTTCCAATACATTTCTTCCCTCAGCTGGGGCTCAGTCACTTGGGGCCCAGAGAGGAGAGAGGTCAGGCTTGTCTTTTACATGTCTCTGGTGCTATGCAGAATATCAGAAAGGGAAGAGGACAGGATGGAACATTGTCTTCATATGTGAATGTATCTGTTAAACCATGTGAAGGGATGGTGTCATTAAGGGGGAACCAATTACTTGTCTCCACAATGTCTGTACGCAAATCACTCCATCCTTTGGCATTGGGGGGAGGTGAATGGCAGTGTCTGGAACCATTGTATGTCCTCTCTGATGTTGCACTTATCCTGGGATAGTGTATGACCTAGAGGCTCACTCACCTCAGTGAGCTTGTCCAGGAGTGGGGTCAAGAGGGGGTTTACTTGAGATGGGAGTATCTAGAGTTGACAATTGATTCATGCCATTGGATGAGATGGTGTTTTTGTGCTATGAAGTACCATGAACAGGATTAGAACCTCGTCTTAGGGACCAAACTGAACGATAATTTATAGCGAATGTTATCTGGCTAAGGGATACTCCTTTCTCAATTATAAAGTCCCTTTGTGAACGTTCCTAATATCTGTGGTTCGTCATGTAAGTTGAGAGGGCTGTATCTTGGCTATAAAAGATCTTTGTTCTTTTCTGTTGTCACTTTCAATGGTTCATTAGAGATGGCGCATCATTGAAAGTCAAATGCTATTGCAAAGTTCTTATTATTATTAAAGATGTAGTTTAAGTATAACTCTGACTGGTGTGTGAAGTTTGTAAGTCTCCTCATTTGGTAATGCAGAAATAAGCCACCACAAACCCTAAACCTCAACTAAATCTTGTAATAAATCATGTGGAAATTGAGCAAGTTGAGATGACTAAACTGCTTGGAGTATCACTAGATTGTAAACTGTCATGGTCAAAACATATTGATGCAGTAGTAGCCAAGAGGGGGAGAAGTCTGTCTATAATAAAGTGATGCTCTGCCTTCTTAACAGCACTATCAACAAGGCAGGTCCTACAGGTCCTAGTGTTGTCTCACCTTGACGACTGTTCAGTCGTGTGGTCAGGTGCCATAAAAAGGACATAGGAAAATTGCAATTTATTTATGAGAGTTATTGACATGTTGAATGAACCGAGCTGTCTGTCTAAACTACTGGCACACAGCTTGGACACCCATGCATACCCCACAAGACATGCCACAAGAGGTTCCTTCACAGTCCCCAAGTCCAGAACAGACTATGGTAAGCACACAGAGCCATGACTACATGGAATTCTATTCCACATCAAGTAACTGACGCAAGCAATAAAATTAGATTTAAAAAACAGATAAAAAAAACACCTTATGGAACAGCGGGGACTGTGAAGCAACACAAACATTGGCACAGGCACACACACAATAACATACACACTATACATACACATTAATTTAGTAATGTAGATATGTGGTAGTGGTGGAGTAGGGGCCTGAGGGCACACAGTGTGTTGTGAAATCTGTGAATGTATTGTAACGTTTTGAAATTGTATAAACTGCCATAATTTAGCTGGACCCCAGGAAGATGAGAATCCATAATGGGGATCCATAATAAATACAAATACATGACTCTGGGACAGAGACACACGGAACTCCGATATAACCTGGGAAATATGAATAAAGGAAACCATAGGACTACATTGAAATACAGTGCCGTCAGAAAGTATTCATTCCCCTTGACTTTTTCCACATTTTGTTGTTACAGCTTTGAGATTTTGTGTCACTTCACCTACACACCTACATTCTAAATGAAAAGCGGAGAAAAGAAGAAACCCGTACACTGCTCTTGCTAGTATCACTGCTCTTTAATAAGCTTTACATATCGCCCTCAAGGTATTCGTCAGAGTTTTTGTGAGTATTTTATTTATTAGCACCCTTATGTAGACATAGCTCCACTCACATCCATTCAATGCATCGAATGGGGTTGGAGTTGAGGGAAAATGTTAAGTAATGCAAAAAAAAATGTGCTCACAAAAGCTCTAACGAAGTCCTTGAGGCCGATACGTAAAGCTTATTAAAGAACAGAGATACTAGCAAAATCAGTGTGCGAGTTTCTTCTTTTTTCTCAGCTTTTCATTTAGAATTAATTTAATTAAAAACATAATTCCACTTTGACATTATGGGGTCCATCTTGTGCATCTGCAAAAAAGATAGCTCAGATGTGCGAGTGCCTTGAATACCCCTTTGAGCATGGTGAAGTTATTAATTACACTTTGGATTGTGTATCATCACACCCAGTCACTACAAAGCTACAGGCGTCCTTCCTAACTCAGTTGCTGGAGAGGAAGGAAATCGCTCAGGGATTGCACCATCAGCCCAACGGTGACTTTAAAACAGAGTTTAATAGCTGTGATAGGAGAAAATGAAGGATGAATCAACAACATTGTAGTTACTCCATAATACTAACCTAATTGACAGAGTAAAAAGAAGGAAGCCTGTACAGAATAAAAATATTCCTGTTTGCAAAAAGGCAGGTAATACTTGTCATGGCAGAATCAGAATTAGTTGGGTAACATTTATAAATAAGATGTTTTATTCATTTTATAGCATGCTTATGTGGGCAAAGTTACGTGGGCCCAGAGAGGGGAGAGGTCTGTTTAGTTTTATCTGTGAATGTGTCATGTGTAAACGTATCTTTTAAACCACATGACGGGATGATTGAGGGGGAACCAATTATCTCTTGGCTCCACAATGTCTGTGTGCCAGTCACTGTCTCTGTGATCTTGTCCAGGAGGGGGTGTATTTGATATATGCCATTGGGTGAGGTAATGGTGTTGGTCCTGAGTGGTACCAAGAGCGAGATAAGAACATAGTTTAGGAGACCAAAGCTGAACGATAATTTATAGCCAATGCTGTCTGGCTATGTGTGTCTTTGCTATAAAGGATCTCAGTTGCAATGTGTAAGCACTCTCAGAGAATTCATTTATAGACACTGAATTGATCTGAGAGTCACAGGGTTGTGATGGAGCTCATAATAATTAAAGATGGACTTTATGATAACTCTGACTTGTGTGGTGGTTTGCTCTCATGATTTGGAAAATACAGGAAATTTCCACTACATACTGCAAACAAATTGGAAAAGCAATTCACCTCTTGTCCTGAATACAAAGTGTTGTGGTGTTGGGTTCTGAGAATATCAAATATAGTTATTCATATCACTGAGGGAGAGATGGTAATGTATAACATTTACATGATGACATGTTATTGTTAGAGAAGAGACAGTCTGGTACGAGTCACCATTACCTTTATTTAACTAGGCAAGTCAGTTAAGAACAAATTCTTATTTTCAATGACGGCCTTGTTCAGGGGCAGAACGACAGATTTGTACCTTGTCAGCTCAGATTCGATCTTGCAACCTTTTGGTTACTAGTCCAATGCTTTAACCACTAGGCTACGCTGCCGCCTATGACAGCTGTGAGTTGGGGAGGAGTGAGCACTTTGGTGCAGAGGTCAGGTCAGATGAAGAGAGGAAGAACAGATATCACTAAGGTTCTGTCTAGCAACAGAGATGCATCGGCTGTTCCGATGTGTAGGAGGAGACTCAGCCTAGGAGAAAGGGTTTAATATCAGTGCTTGTGTGAACAATGTTTTTGTCTAATTCAGCTGTATTGATCCTCTGGGAAGAATAAACTTGGTTTAAGCTGTCAAGTTTTTACTCTGAGAATTAGATCCTAACAGGGGTAAATCCAATACAACACTTTACTGAGTACCACTCTCCATATTTCCAAGCATAGTTGTGGCTACATCATGTTATGGGTATGCTTGTAATTGTTAAGGACTTGTGGGTTTGTCAGGATAAAAAATGAACTGACTGGGGCTAAGCAAAATCTGGTTCAGCAAAAGCAAAACCTGGTTCAGTCTGCATTTTATATTTTTGTTCAGTATATTTGTTTATGAATTAAAGTCAGTCAGTCCATGATATCCTGTTATGGATGATGCGAATTTTCGCAGCTTTTTGTAAAAAATCGCGCAACATTTCAAAGTCCTGCTACTCATGCCAGGAATATAGTATATGCATATGATAAGTATGTGTGTATAGAAAACACTCCGAAGTCTCTAAAACTGGTTAAATCGGGTCTGTGGCTATAACAGAACGTGTTTAGGAGTAAAAATCCCTGGTAAAACTGTTTACCAAAAACACAAAAAAAATATTTGTCCGCCATTCAATGTATTGTTTAAGACGACAGAAAATATATGCGAATCCCCTGTATGAGTCAGATATTGATAGCAATGGCTTCCACACGATGTCGCCATTGCTATCAATATCTGACTCATTTATCCTTGGTTACAACACGAATAGACCCCTCCCTTCTTGAGGCGCACCACAGTATGTTGTGAAACTGAAAAAATGGACGATGATTTCCAGACTTGCTGCTATCGAATACAGATCGCCCCGTGATCAATTTGATACATCATTAACCTTTATTAATACCTAAAGTTGGTTTAGAAAAGTCGTTTGAAGTGATTTGTAAAAGTTTATAGGCGACTTTTGTAATTTTAAAAAGTGACGTTGCGTCTTGTAAATGGGCTTTTCGCAGCATCAGACTGGCCTTCAGCAAATTACATTTTGGGTATACAATGACAGATTTAATCGGGAAAAAGACCCAATTGTGATGTTTATGGGACATTTAGGAGTGCCAACAAAGAAGCTGGTCCAAGGTAATGAATGTTTTATATTTTATTTCTGCGTTTTGGGTAGCGCCGGCTACCGCAAAATCTGTTGTTTACGTGTCGTGCTGGTATTTTGGGGGGGTGCATGCTATCAGATAATAGCTTCTCATGCTTTCGCCGAAAAGCATTTTACAAATCTGACTTGGTGGCTAGATTCACAACGAGTGTAGCTTTAATTCAGTACCTTGCATGTGTATTTTTATGAAAGTTTGAGATTTATTGAGTACTATACTCGAGTACTATAGGTGGTGCTCTGAAATTTCCGCTGAGCAGTCCCTGTGCAGGGACCACCTCCGTAAGTCGATATAGCCTAGCTGATATAGTCTGTTTACTAATTTGCCCTGATGCTTAATTAGCCTACTTGCCTGACTAATTTCCCAATACCACCATGTATTCTTGTAGGCTGACTGTAATTAGCCTAGTTTACATTTGGTTTGCTATGTATTGCTAATTTTCTTGTGGTAGTGTTATATGATAGTGTGATACATTCATACTGTTGGTTTCAGACGTCTAAAAAGCCCCATAAGTCCCATAAGGGAGTGGATGTTCCACTTGCTGGCATTTGCCACCACAGGGGTTTGGCTTGTCAATGCAGGCAACTGGCCAGCTCCGAGGCAGAAGAGATGGTATGAGCTCTTTCAGAAGGTATGTATTATGACGAGATAATGGCAAAACATGCATAGGCCTATGACACGTGAAGGTTGTGTTCATCTAGAAAACAGACTGTATTACTAGAAATACCTGTCATTAAATGTAGGCCTTTACTGCTAATGAACAGCAACTTTATTATAATATTTGGTCATCAAATTGTCATTGTATATTGTAACAAAGGGAGCATACAAAGTGACATCTGTGCCCAGTGGGTTATTTTCCCTACCGCATTAGAAGTTTAAAACGGCGATAGAAAGTGCAGGCTATTGCATAATATATGTTCATTTGGATAGGGGGGATTTAATTAAAGCCTATCAGTCTAATCGCGAGTAGGGCCTATGGCCTACAATAGAACCTCACGCATTCAAGTGTTTGAACCTGTAACATGGCTGCAGGAACTTCTAACGTGGCTGCATGGGATTCATTGGATATGAAGTTGGGTGATTTCGTTGCATCCAATGGCAGTATACGCGTTAAGGTAATGCAAGGAGCCGCTTGTAGATTTGACCACCTCTGACACGCAAAAACAATCTCTATTGATGGTGTCGACCAACACTAATCTGATTGAATCGAGCGCTAGAATGTTCATAATTATATCAGGTAATATGCAGTACACAAGAAACTGCAACAGATAACTGATCATTTAAGATACTAATTGCATAAACAAGGTAACGGGAGTATAATACAGTAATAAACCAATCTCATTAGAACAACGCTTCTATATGTTATGATTATACTACCATAATAATTTCATTAACTCAGGTGATTTTCAATTAATCAATGTGAAAAATGACACTTTTGGAGACTATAGCGGTTGTTTAGAAATGTTATTTCTGCCTGAGGCACGATTCGAACTGGGGACCTGTTCCCCTTCCTCAAACACAGGAAAAAAACTAAATGTTAATTGTTTTTCAGCTAATCATAATAAATAACGAAGAACCATAAATGTTTCCTGTTTCCTTATTCTTTCTATATTTTTCCCTCCCTTTTCTTCTCCCCCAATCTTCCCCTTTTTTATTCTCACAAGTATTCCTTGTTCTGTCAGTTCATATAATATGTCCCTATTTCAAACAGCCCCAGTGGCTTAATGGATTGTGGGTTCGAGTCCCAGCGTGCTGGCCCATAACCCATAGGTTGAAAGTTAAAATCCTTCCTCTGCTTAGAAAGCTTTGCTTCAGCTAGTCCACATAAACATCAATTGAAGCAATTCCACATTATGCACCAACCTTCATTGTATATTTATGTTATCGTCACAGGAGAAGCCTAGGTATCACACCCACTTGGGAGAGGCTTGTGTCGTGGAGGCGGTGTAAGAGAGGAGGCTTTCAACCAGATAGGTGTGTGGTTGAGAAGCTTTCAGCAATGCCATCAGAGCGATTGATATCCGTTTGCTTTCTCCGCTATATCAAAACATTACCAGAGTATTTGGAATGATTAATTAAAAAAAACACACCAAACCAAACAAATAGAAGCGCACGAGACACATGGTGGGAAGTCATGCAGGTTCACCAACATATACAGTTGAAGTCGGAAGTTTACATACACCTTAGCCAAATACATTTGAACTCCGTTTTTCACAATTCCTGACGTTTAATCTTAGTAAAAATTCCCTGTCTTAGGTCAGTTAGGATCACCATTTTATTTGAAGAATGTGAAATGTCAGAATAAGAGAGAGAATTATTTATTTCAGCTTTTATTTCTTTCATCACATTCCCAGTGGGTCAGAAGTTTAAATACACTCAATTAGTATTTGGTAGCATTGCCTATATATTGTTCTGGGTAGTCTTCCACAAGCTTCCCACAATAAGTTGGGTGAATTTTGTCCCATTCCTCCTGACAGAGCTGGTGTAACTGAGTCAGGTTTGTAGGCCTCCTTGCTCGCACACACGTTTTCAGTTCTGCCCACAAATTTTCTATGGGATTGAGGTCAGGGCTTTGTGATGGCCACTCTAATACCTTGAATTTGTTGTCCTTAAGCCATTTTTGCCACAACTTTGGAAGTACGCTTGGGGTCATTATTCATTTGGAAGACCCATTTGCGACCAAGCTTGAACTTCCTGACTGATGTCTTGAGATGTCGCTTCAATATATCCACATAATTTTCCTGCCCCATGATGCCATCTATTTTGTTGAAGTGTCACCAGTCTCTCCTGCAGCAAAGCACCCCCACAACATGATGCTGCCACCCCCGTGCTTCACGGTTGGGATGGCGTTCTTTGGCTTGCAAGCCTCCTCCTTTTTCCTCCAAACATAACGATAGTCATTATGGCCAAACAGTTCTATTTTTGTTTTGTCAGACCAGAGGACATTTCTCCAAAAAGTAAAATCTTTGTCCTCATGTTCAGTTGCAAACCGTAGTCTGGCTTTTTCATGGCGATTTTGGAGCAGTGGCTTCTTCCTTGCTGAGCTGCCTTTCAGGTTATGTGTTATAGGACTTGTTTTACTGTGGATATAGATACTTTTGTACCTGTTTCCACCAGCATCATCACAAGGTCGCAGTTGTTCTGGGATTGATTTGCACTTTACGCACCAAAGTACGTTGGAGACAGACTGCGTCTCCTTCCTGAACAGTATGACAGCTGCGTGGTCCCATGGTGTGTATACTTGCATACTATTGTTTGTACAGATAAATGTGGTACCTTCAGGCGCTTGAAAATTGCTCCCAAGGATGAACCAAACTTGTGGAGGTCTACCATTTTTTTCTAAGGTCTTGGCTGATTTCTTTTGATTTTCCCATGATGTCAAGCAAAGAGGCACTGAGTTTGAAGGTAGGCCTTGAAATACATCCACAGGTACACCTCCAATTAACTCAAATTATGTCAATTAGCCTATCAGAAGCATCTAAAGCCATGACATCAGTTTAGGGAATTTTCCAAGCTGTTTAAAGGCACAGTTAACTTAGTGTATATGTAAACCTCTGACCCACTGGAATTGTGTTACAGTGAGTTATACGTGAAATAATCTGTCTGTAAACAATAGTTGGAAAGATTAATTGTGTCATGCACAAAGTAGATGTCCTAACCGACTTGTCAAAACAATAGTTTGTTAAGAACTTTGTGGAGTGGTTGAAAAACGAATTTTAATGACTAAGTGCATGTAAACTTCCGATTTCAACTGTACAGCGGGGTCAGAAATTATTGATACACTTGATATAGATAAGCAAAAAGGACACACCAAAAAAATCAAATGCTGAAAAAAAATGGGAAACTCTTTTATAATAATACAATTGCTAAGAGAAAGGGATTTTCTTAAACAAGTGATAATTTTTTTAAATCTCAAAAAGGTAGGGGTCACAATTATTGACACCTTTTTTCAATACCTCACCTTGCGAGGATAACAGCACTGTGCCTTTTTTAAGATATTTTATGAGTTGGGGTACACATTGGGCGGAATCTTAGACCATTCCTCCACAAAATCCTTCTAGATCCTTGATATTCTTTGCGCTTATGGACAGCCCTGTTCCAATTCAATCCACAGGTTTTCAATGAGGTGTTGAAGGTTCCGATCTGTCTGCCACTAGCACAGTCAGTGTAGTCAGCTCAGCTATCCCCATTCAGACCGTGTCTGTGCCTTGATCAAGGTTGAGCAAAACTTAACATGGCGGTGTTCGCCTTAGCAATCTCACTGGACTAAAGACCTCCTCCATTCCTGTCATTATTGAAAGAGATTGTGATATCTCATATCTCCAAGGTCAATGAGCCAATCACTGATCATAAACTCGATGTGATTGGACTGACTGAAACATGGATCATGAATCAAGCCTGATTAATTTACTAATGGACATACACAAAAAAATAAAAATGAAAAGTGGTGCGTGCATATGTATTCAACCCCATTGCTATTAAGCCCCTAAATAAGATCTGGTGCAACCAATTACCTTCAGAATATGCATATAATCAGTAAATTTGGATAGAAAACACTGAAGTTTCTAAAACTGTTTGAATGATGTCTGTGAGTATAACAGAACTTATATGGCAGGCAAAAACCTGAGAAAAAAATCCAACCAGGAAGTGGGAAATCTGAGGTTTGTAGTTTTTCAACTCAGCCCCCATTGAAGATACAGGGTGATATTAGTTACAGTGGGGCAAAAAAGTATTTAGTCAGCCACCAATTGTGCAAGTTCTCCCACTTAAAAAGATGAGAGAGGCCTGTAATTTTCATCATAGGTACACTTCAACTATGACAGACAAAATGAGAAAAAAAAAATCCAGAAAATCACATTGTAGGATTTTTAATGAATTTATTTTGCAAATTATGGTGGAAAATAAGTATTTGGTCACCTACAAACAAGCAAGATTTCTGGCTCTCACAGACCTGTAACTTCTTCTTTAAGAAGATTAATGGCACCTGTTTGAACTTGTTATCAGTATAAAAGACACCTGTCCACAACCTCAAACAGTTACACTCCAAACTCCACTATGGCCAAGACCAAAGAGCTGTCAAAGGACACCAGAAACAAAATTGAGTAATGTTGACTACCCAATATATATTTTCGGCTGCTTTGTTGTCTAAAGGCTGTACTCAGATAATTGCATGGTTTGCTTTCTCCATAAAGTTTTTTTGAAATCTGACCAGCGGTTGCATTAAGGAGAGGTTTATCTAAAGTTCCATGTATAATAGTAATATCTTTATCAATGTTTATTATGAGTATTTCTGTAAATTAATGTGGCTCTCTGCACAATCACCGCATGTTTTAGAACTACTGAACGTAACGCGCCAATGTAAATATGAACTTTATCAAACAAAACATACATGTATTGTGTAACATGAAGTCCTATGATTGTCATCTGATGAAGATCATCAAAGGTTAGTGATTAATTTGATCTCTATTTCTGCTTTTTGTGACTCCTCTCTTTGGCTGGAAAAAATGGCTGTGTTTTTCTGTGGCTTGGTGGTGACCTAACATAATCGCTTGTGGTGCTTTCACTGTAAATCGTTTTTGAAATCAGACACTGTGGCTGGATTAACGAGAATTCTATCTTTAAAATGGTGTAAAATACTTGTATGCTTGAGGAATTTTAATTATGAGATTTTTGTTGTTTTGAATTTGGCGCCCTGCACTTTAACTGGCTGTTGCAACCACCAAGCAAGTAGCACCATGAAGACCAAGGAGCTCTCCAAACAGGTCAGGGACAAAGTTGTGGAGAAGTACAGATCAGGGTTGTGTTATAAAAAAAATATCAGAAACTTTGAACATCCCACAGAGCACCATTAAATCCATTATTAAAAAATGGAAAGAATATGGCACCACAACAAACCTGCCAAGAGAGGGCCGCCCACAAAACTCACTGACCAGTCAAGGAGGGCATTAATCAGAGAGGCAACAAAGAGACCAAAGGTAACCCTGAAGGAGCTGCAGACCTCAACAGCGGCGATTGGAGTGTCTGTCCATGGACCACTTTAAGCCATACACTTCACAGAGCTGGGATTTACGGAAGAGTGGCCAGAAAAAAGCCACTGCTTCAAGAAAAAATAAGTAAACACATTTGGTGTTCGCCAAAAGTCATGTGGGAGACTCTCCAAACATATCGAAGAAGGTACTCTGGTCAGATGAGACTAAAATTTAGCTTTTTGGCCATCACCCCGAAAATACCATCCCCACAGTGAAGCATGGTGGTGGCAGCATCATGCTGTGGGGATGTTTTTCCATCGGCAAGGACTGGGAAACACGTTCAGAATTGAAGGAATGATGGATGGTGCAGGGAAAGTCTTGAGGGAGACTGTTTCAGTCTTCTAGAGACTTGAGACTGGGACAGAGGTTCACCTTCCAGCAGGACAATGACCCTAAGCATACTGCTAACGCAACACTTGAGTGGTTTAAGGGAAAACATTTAAATGTCGTGGAATGGCCTAGTCAAAGTCCAGACCTCAATCCAATTGAGAATCTGTGGTATGACTTAAAGATTGCTGTATACCAGTGGAACCCATCCAACTTGAAGGAGCTGGAGCAGTTTTGCCTTGAAGAATGGGCAAAAATCCCAGTGGCTAGATGTGCCAAGCTTATAGAGACATACCCCAAGAGACTTGCAGCTGTAATTGCTGCAAAAGGTGGCTTTACAAAGTAATAGTTATGCACGCTCAAGTTGTATTTTTTTGTCTTATTTCTTGTTTGTTTCACAATAAAACATATTTTTCATCTTCAAAGTGGTAGGTGTGTTGTGTAAATCAAATGATACAAACCCCCTAATTTAAAAATAATAATAAAATAAAATACATTTTTATTCCAGGTTGTAAGGCAACTAAATAAGAAAAATGCCAAGGGGGTGAATACTTTTGCAAGCCACTAATCTCCAACCCTCCGAGCCTGGTTCCTCTCGAGGTTTCTTCCTAGGTTCCTGTCTTTCTAGGTAGTTTTTCCTAGTTACAGTGCTTCTACATCTGCATTGCTTGCTTTTGCGGTTTTAGGCTGGGTTTCTGTATAGCACTTTGTGACATCTGATGATGTAAAAAGGGCATTATAAATACATTTGATTGATTGTTCAAGCCTTTGGCACACAGTTCGGACACTCATCGGCATAACACAAGACATGCAACCAGAGGTCTTTTCACAGTCCCCAGAAGAGGCTGGGATACACACAGCATTAAATAGAGACATTATTAAATTGAACTCTACCACCCTAAGTAACTCAAGCTAGCAATAATAACAGATAAAAACATTTAAGTGATAAAAGAACACTGTGAGGAGACACAGATATTTTTTGGGATGACTGTGATATGTGATTGTCTCACCTAGCTATCTTAAGATGAATGCACTAGCTGTGAGTCACTCCTAATGGGAGAATCTTCTGAAAGGCTAAATTGTAATGTAAATCTAGTGCTATGCATGTACAATTATGCATTTTATTTGTTGTGATGTTTCCTGTTTGGACCCCAGGAAGAGTAGCCGCTGTGAGGGGATCCTAATAAATACTAAATGGGTTAGTATTTATCCTGATAACATCAAAGATCTACCACTATAATTTACAGTGCGATATCGGTTCTTCCTCACTTCATCTGACCTGAATTTTGCACCAAAGTGCTCACACCTCCCCAACTCACAGCTGTCATGTTGACTTGTACCAGACTGTCTCTTTTCCTCCCATAGGATCCCCGATGGGTAACAATAATACACTGCTCAAAAAATAAAGGGAACACTAAAATAACACATCCTAGATCTGAATGAATGAAATATTCTTATGAAATACTTTTTTCTTTACATAGTTGAATGTGCTGACAACAAAATCACACAAAAATGATCAATGGAAATCAAATTTATCAACCTATGGAGGTCTGGATTTGGAGTCACACTCAAAATTTAAGTGGAAAACCACACTACAGGCTGATCCTACTTTGATGTAATGTCCTTAAAACAAGTCAAAATGAGGCTCAGTAGTGTGTGTGGCCTCCACGTGCCTGTATGACCTCCCTATAATGCCTGGGCATGCTCCTGATGAAGTGGCGGATGGTCTCCTGAGGGATCTCCTCCCAGACCTGGACTATAGCATCCGCCAACTCCTGGATAGCCTGTGGTGCAACGTGGCGGATGGAGCGAGACATGATGTCCCAGATGTGCTCAATTGGATTCAGGTCTGGGGAACGGGCGGGCCAGTCCATAGCATCAATGCCTTCCTCTTGCAGGAACGGCTGATACACCACAGCCACATGAGGTCTAGCATTGTCTTGCATTAGGAGGAACCCAAGAACCAGCATATAACATATAACACCATAGTGCCCTCCAAGCTCGTCATTAAGCTCGAGACCCTGGGTCTCGACCCCGCCCTGTGCAACTGGGTACTGGACTTCCTGACGGGCCGCCCCCAGGTGGTGAGGGTAGGCAACAACATCTCCACCCCGCTGATCCTCAACACTGGGGCCCCACAAGGGTGGTTTCTGAGCCCTCTCCTGTACTCCCTGTTCACCCACGACTGCGTGGCACGCACGCCTCCAACTCAATCATCAAGTTTGCGGACGACACAACAGTGGTAGGCTTGATTACCAACAACGACGAGACGGCCTACAGGGAGGAGGTGAGGGCCCTTGGAGTGTGGTGTCAGGAAAATAACCTCACACTCAACGTCAACAAAACTAAGGAGATGATTGTGGACTTCAGGAAACAGCAGAGGGAACACCCCCCTATCCACATCGATGGAACAGTAGTGGAGAGGGTAGAAAGTTTTAAGTTCCTCGGCGTACACATCACAGACAAACCGAATTGGTCCACCCACACAGACAGCATCGTGAAGAAGGCGCAGCAGCGCCTCTTCAACCTCAGGAGGCTGAAGAAATTCAGCTTGTCACCAAAAGCACTCACAAACTTCTACAGATGCACAATCAAGAGCATCCTGTCGGGCTGTATCACCGCCTGGTACAGCAACTGCTCCGCCCACAACCGTAAGGCTCTCCAGAGGGTAGTGAGGTCTGCACAACGCATCACCGGGGGAAAACTACCTGCCCTCCAGGACACCTACACAACCCGATGTCACAGGAAGGCCATAAAGATCATCAAGGACAACAACCACCCGAGCCACTGCCTGTTCACCCCGCTATCATCCAGAAGGCGAGGTCAGTACAGGTGCATCAAAGCTGGGACCGAGAGACTGAAAAACAGCTTCTATCTCAAGGCCATCAGACTGTTAAACAGCCACCACTAACATTGAGTGGCTGCTGCCAACACACTGACTCAACTCCAGCCACTTTAATAATGGGAATTGTAGAAAAGGCCCATGGAGTTGGTGGAATACTCCTTTAATTGATTGCCATTTACTCAGCTGGGCAGGGGCGCTTTAATTAGGTCAGGTGGAAATGTCAGACAGATCTTAACTCCATAAAAGGAGGAAATTGCCATCGCCTGATCTCGCTGCTTTCACTTCCTTAACTCCATCTGATCCAGAAGTTCTGTGCGTCCATGAATCCACGTAAGTCGACCGACTCTTACCTTTCATCTGAATTATCTGTGGCGATCGGGAGAGTGGGCCATTCAGTTATTGTTAATAGTTATTACCGCGGAGCGCGGCTTGGAGCGCAGCTTCAAACATATTGTGTAATGTGAATTGTCAATGATCACGGCCCTACGGATCCTCATAGGCCAATTATGCAATCGATATGGTTCATGTGTATTGAAATTAATTATATGTACACATGAAGACAATTGAAAGAGTGAAATGAGAAACGTCATTGTTTGCTAACTGATTGACTTTGATAATGGGGATTATAGATTGTATAACCATTCAGTTTGTATTCTTTCATAATTTATGATAAATAGTTACGAGCCTAAATGGCTCGCGGATGATTACTATTGACTTCTTAATGAACTGGACTGTTGAATTCCCTAAATTATGTTAATAATGAATGATATGATTTGATCTTTGATTATGAATTTGATTGGATACATGTTATTTGTTTCCTTTGTGATGCAGCACAGACTACTCGGTAAATATGCCACTTTATGGTTAAAGGAATTCCTGCCTCAGTCTCATCCATTCCTCTGTCACCTGACACGTGACCGACCGACCACCTGTTCACCTTCACTGTCAGTCATCCTACCTGTCCAGCTACCCACACAGATTCCACTAATCTTTCAGGAATTGATGGAAATTATGTAAAATATATCACTAGCCACTTTAAACAATGCTACCTAATATAATGTTTATATACCCTACATTATTCATCTCATTTGTATACGTATATACTGTACTCTATATCATCTACTGCATCTTTATGAAATACATGTATCACTAGCCACTTTAACTATGCCACTTTGTTTACATACTCATCTCATATGTATATACTGTACTCAATACCATCTACTGCATCTTGCCTATGCCGCTCTGTACCATCACTCATTCGTATATCTTTATGTACATATTCTTTATCCCCTTACACTTGTGTCTATAAGGTAGTAGTTTTGGAATTGTTAGCTAGATTACTTGTTGGTTATTACTGCATTGTCGGAACTAGAAGCACAAGCATTTCGCTACACTCGCATTAACATCTGCTAACCATGTGTATGTGACAAATAACATTTGATTTGATTTGGTCTCACAAGGTGGTCTCATCTCGGTACCTAATGGCAGTCAGGCTAACTCTGGCGAGCACATGGAGGGTTGTGCGGCCCCCCAAAGAAATGCCACCCCACACCATGACTGACCCACCGCCAAACCGGTCATGCTGGAGGATGTTGCAGGCAGCAGAACGTTCTCCACGGCATCTCCAGACTCTGTCACGTCTGTCACGTGCTCAGTGTGAACCTGCTTTCATCTGTGAAGAGCACAGGGCGCCCGTGGCGATTTTGACAATCTTGGTGTTCTCTGGCAAATGCCAAACGTCCTGCACGGTGTTGGGCTGTAAGCACAACCCCCACCTGTGGACGTCGGGCCCTCATACCACCCTCATGGAGTCTGTTTCTGACCGTTTGAGCAGACACATGCACATTTGTGGCCTGCTGGAGGTCATTTTGCAGGGCTCTGGCAGTGCTCCTCCTGCTCCTCCTTGCACAAAGGCGGAGGTAGCGGTCCTGCTGCTGGGTTGTTGCCCTCCTACGGCCTCCTCCACGTCTCCTGATGTACTGGCCTGTCTCCTGGTAGCGCTTCCATGCTCTGGACACTACGCTGACAGACACAGCTAACCTTCTTGCCACAGCTAATTGCCTATAATTTCCACCTGTTGTCTATTCCATTTGCACAACAGCATGTGAAATTTGTCAATCAGTGTTGCTTCCTAAGTGGACAGTTTGATTTCACAGAAGTGTGGTTGACTTGGAGTTACATTGTGTTGTTTGTGTTTCCTTTATTTTTTTGAGCAGTGTATATCCGGACAGAATGTAAACGTTATACAGTCCCCCCTCTCTCCCTCAGTGACATGAATAAGTATATTTCATACAACAGTAGGTATGAGGTTATTTGCTGCTCATGCATTCTCATTTTGATGCCAAACCCACCACTGGTATGCGTGGGCAAAGAGCTCTATTTTCATGTCATCCAACAAATGTAAAAACCTGGAGTTTGCTAAATGGCATTGGCACTTGGACTGGAACCGGTGCTTTGGTCAGTCGACAAGAAAATAGAGCTCTTTGACCATGCACACCAGTGGCTGGTTTGGCTTTGAAAGCAGAAAATAACCCAAAAACTACTGAAAATTATGGTGGTGGTGTTGATGTTAGGGAGCTATTTGCTTCCACTGGTCCTGGGGCCCTTGTTATGGTCAACAGTGTCATGGACAGGAGGCTAAAACATGGCCTTTACTGGATTTTCCAGCAAGACAATAACCTGCAACGAGAATCTAGCGAGGAGTAATTTTCCTGCTGTATCTGTAGAAGTCACTTCATACTGTATTACCTGTTCAACCCAGGTAAGACCTTGCTCATTTACTAAAGGCAGAAACCCAACCTAAGATGTTTAATATATTCTTAATATGATAAACACCTTGTGTGACTATGTATTCAAATAATGTACTTGTGACTTAAAGTATTAGAGCTAAGTTTTGTTTTCTTGAAACAATTTGGAATATTGTTAACACTTGTTCTTATTCATTAGACTACTCTGAAATTATCATATTTTGCATTACTGTAGCTAATACAGTACATTCGGAAAGTATTCAGACAACTTGACTTTTTCCACATTGTTACGTTACAGCCTTAAAAATTTTAAAAATCCTCAATCTACACACAATACCCCATAATCAAAGTGAAAACAGGCTATGAAATATTTGCAAATGTCCCCCCCAAAATACCTTATTTATAGACCCTTTGCAATGAGACTTGAAATTGAGCTGGGGAGCATCCTGTTTCCAATGATCATCCTTGAGATGTTTCTACAACTTCATTGGAGTCCACCTGTGGTAAAGAGCAGGCCGCCTGGCCAAACTGAGCAATCGGGGGAGACGGGCCTTGGTCAGGGAGTGACCGAGAACCTGATGGTCACTCTGACAGAGCTCCAGAGTTCCTCTGTGGAGATGTGAGAACCTTACAGAATGACAACCATCTCTGCAGCACTCCACCAATCAGGGCTTTATGGTAGAGTGGCCAGGTGGAAGCCACTCCTCAGTAAAAGGCACACGGCAGCCCGCTTGGACTCTGCCAAAAGGCACCTAAAAGTACTCTCAGACCATGAGAAACAAAATTCTCTGGTCTGATGAAACCAAGATTGAACTCTTTGGCCTGAATGCCAAGCGTCACGTCTGGAACAAACCTGGCACCATCCCTACGGTGAAGCATGGTGATGGCAGCATCATGCTGTGGGGACGTTTTTCAGCAGCAGGAACTGGGAGACTAGTCAGGATTTGAGGGAAAGATTAACAGATGAAAACGTGCTCCAGAGCGCTCAGGACCTCAGATTGGTGCAAAGGTTCACCTTCCAACAGGACAACAACCCTAAGCACACAACCAAGACAACCCAGGAGTGGCTTCGGTACAAGTCTCTGAACGTCCTTGAATGGCACAGCCAGAGCCTGGACTTGAACATCCCTGGAGAGACCTGAAAATAGCTGTGAAGCAACAATCCCCATTCAATATGACATAGCTTGAGATTATCTGCAGAGAAGAATAGGAGAAACTCCCCAAATACAGATGTGCCAAGCTTGTAGAGTCATACCCAAGAAGACTCGGCACTGTAATCGCTGCCAAAGAAGCTTCAACAAAGTACTGCGTAAAGGGTCTGAAAACATATGTAAATGTGACAAGTATTACATTTTTTTAATAAATGCACAACATTTCTAAACCTGTTTTGCTTAGTCGTTATGGGGTATTGTGTGTAGATTGATGCAGAAAAACAATTTAATCAATTGTAGAATAAGACTAACTGAAAAGTCAAGGGGTCTGAATCCTTTACGAATGCACTGTATGTTTTATGTTGCATCTGTTACCGTAGTACAAAATCTCACTTTGCAATTGTGGTTAAGAAAACAATTCAAAATGTGATACACTTTAATAAGTAGTATTTACATTATGTACACCAAAGCACAATAAGACCTTAATAACCCCTACTATGTCCAATTTCATTGTTGGTTAGTACACATTTACATTTGTTACTAATAAGACCATATGATAGTTTAATAAAATAAAATAAAAAAACACATTATAAACAATGAGTGCCATGTTTCATACTAGTATGACTAAGACCGGGGTACAAAGGTACATGTGAACAAGTTCACTGGTGCATCACGGTCCAATACTTTGATCAATACAGTTGACCATGAATGCAATGGTTGGGGTCCACGCCAGTCAGTTATCGATATCAAACACAAAAACTTTACAGTTCATAGGTGTCCCAATCCATATGACATGTAGGCTAATTCTAGGCTGGCTCTTATGGGTTAAAACCATAATGTTTCTTCTTCCATCTTTGTAAAGACAACCTAACATTCACGTTTCGTCTTCAGCTTTCAGTGGAGGTGGATGCTAGACTTCCAAACATTCTCCAATCCTGAACTCACTCACTTTCTCAGTTCTTTCTCCGTCATGTCCCATCACATTGAAATTGGGTCATTAAAACTCGGATACTCTTCCGCACTTCTAGGACCAATGATTCCCAATCCAGGGCCTGTATCCATAAAGCGTCAGAGTAGAAAATTGGTCTCAAGTACCGAAAAGAGACTTTTTACTCCTACTCTTATGGGGTCGTTCCAAATAATCTCAATCACTTTCTGACTGCATCCCTTTTGATTGGAATGAAACCCTCCATACAAGCTTGCCCATTGTAGAAGTGGTCAGAAAGTGATTTTTGGGACCTGAATGACAAAACATTCTGGAGATAGAGGTGCTCAAAGTTGACCCATTTTGCATACCCGACCATGAAAACATCTATGTCATCACTGAAAAAGATAAATGGTTGAATTTGAAAGCTTATAAAAAAGGGTTGTCAAACAAATTATTTGTATTTACATATTTTGAGAAATTATGTTTTTACCTTTATGTTAAAAGGTTTATGTTAAAAGGTAAAAAATACCTTTTCTATTAAGGTATTTTTCCAGAAATTATTCGTTTGACACTTTCTGATCACTAATACCATGGGCAAGCATGTATGGATGGAAGGCTGTATACATCTTTCAGGTAGTAACTTGATAAATGCAATTTCAACTTCAATTGTGTACCAGCTAAATGGCAGTGAACTGAAGGGATAACCAGTATTCATAGAATGGACCTTGGTTATGATTGAAAATTACACCCACCCTGTATTCATGAGAATGATGTGTCTCAACCGATTTAGTGCACAACACAAACACTCAGACTATGTAACATAGGAGGGTCTAAGCTACAACATGTGAAAATGAAAAAAATGAACATTAAAAGAGAAGTTGACCCAAAATACAGAAAATCCCAAATGATTCCATACATTCAAACTAGTACAGTGGAGTTTGCCCTCTCCCCAGCTCTCTCGGCAGCGAAGTGAATACAGCGTTACATATTAGTTATACAAAGTAAACAGCAATCTACAAATATGTATGACAACGAAATAATCGCTAGTGATGAAGAAAACAACTGGAGGAGTGGGGGTGGGTCGATGGTGTCGTCTAACAGTATTTATTTGAGATGGCTACTGCCGCTCTAGCCACTGAAGTCGTAGCAGTAGCTGGACCACAGCCACAACCCATCCACAGAATCAACACAGACTGGTGGTGCAGTTGTGGCAATTGCGTGGCAATTGCGCGGCAATGCCGTGAATGAGAAATGTTTGTGCTGCAGAGAAAAATAATACGTGTCTACAATTCGTACAGTAATGGAGTAATGTAATGGGGAACAGTTAGTTTGCTTTTGCGACTTGATGACCTGACTTCTAAACTTGAAAATACAAAATATTCCCCAACCAGAAACCGTGGTGTCCTGGAAACGTTTTTCTGTATTCCAAAAAACGAACTGGAAAGTTTCTAAATGTTGGGTAAGCTTCTCCTTTAACGATAAAAAAATGAACATAAAAATATACAGTGCTTTAGAAAAGTATTCAGACCCCTGGACTTTTTCCACATTTTGTTACAGCCCTAATAACAAAATGTATTAAATAAAATAAATTCCTCAATGTGTACACAATACCCCATAAGGACGGCCAGAAGGAAGCCACTCGTCATTAAAATGCACGACAGCCCGCTTAGAGATGGCCAAAAATGTACCTTAAGACTCTCAAACCATGAGAAACAAGATTCTCTGTTCTGATGAAACCAAGATCGAACTCTTTGGCCTGAATGCCAAGCGTCATGTCTGGAGGAAACCTGGCACCATCCCTACGGTAAAGCATGGTGGTGGCAGTATCATCCTGATGGGATGTTTTTCAGTGCCAGGGACTTGGAGACTAGTCAGGATAGAGGGAAAGGCGAGCAGAGAAAAGTAGAGAGAGATCGCTCTGGAGGAGGTTTTCATCAACGCTCAAGACCACCTTCCAACAGGGCAACGACCCTAAGCACACAGCCAAGACAACGCAGTAGTGGCTTCGGGACAAGTCTCTGAATGTCCTTGAGTGGCCCCGACGCTCCCCATTCAACATGACAGGCTTGTAGAGTCATACCCAAGAAGACAACGCTGTAATCGCTGCCAAAGGTGCTTCAACAAAGTACTGCGTAAAGGCACACAGTGGGGCAAAAAAGTATTTAGTGAGCCACCAATTGTGCAAGTTCTCCCACTTAAAAAGATGAGAGGCCTGTAATTTTCATCATAGGTACACTTCAACTATGACAGACAAAATAAGAAAAATAAAATCCAGAAAATCACATTGTAGGATTTTTTATGAATTTATTTGCAAATGATGGTGGAAAATAAGTATTTGGTCACCTACAAACAAGCAAGATTTCTGGCTCTCACAGACCTGTAACTTCCTCTGTCCTCCACTCGTTACCTGTATTAATGGCACCCGTTTTAACTTGTTATCAGTATAAAAGACACCTGTCCAAAACCTCTAACAGTCACACTCCAAACTCCACTATGGCCAAGACCAAAGAGCTGTCAAAGGACACCAGAAACAAAATTGTAGACCTGCACCAGGCTGGGAAGACTAAATCTGCAATAGGTAAGCAGCTTGGTTTGAAGAAATCAACTGTGGGAGCAATTATTAGGAAATGGAAGACATACAAGACCACTGATAATCTCCCTCGATCTGGGGCTCCACGCAAGATCTCCCTACGTGGGGTTAAAATGATCACAAGAACGGTGAGCAAAAATCCCAGAACCACACGGGGGGACCTAGTGAATGACCTGCAGAGAGCTGGGACCAAAGTAACAAAGCCTACCATCAGTAACACACTACGCCGCCAGGGACTCAAATCCTGCAGTGCCAGACGTGTCCCCCTGCTTAAGCCAGTACATGTCCAGGCCAGTCTTCTTCCAGGCCAGAAGAAGATTGGGAGAATGTCATATGGTCAGATGAAACCAAAATATAACTTTTTGGTAAAAACTCAACTCGTCGTGTTTGGAGGACAAAGAATGCTGAGTTGCATCCAGAGAACACCATACCTACTGTGAAGCATGGGGGTGGAAACATCATGCTTTTGGGCTGTTTTTCTACAAAGGGACCACGACGACAGATCCGTGTAAAGGAAAGAATGAATGGGGCCATGTATCGTGAGATTTTGAGTGAAAACCTCCTTCCATCAGCAAGGGCATTGAAGATGAAACGTGGCTGGGTCTTTCAGCATGACAATGATCGTAAGAAGCATTTCAAGGTCCTGGAGTGGCCTAGCCAGTCTCCAGATCTCAACTCCATAGAAAATCTTTGGAGGGATCCGTCCGTGTTGCCCAGCAACAGCCTCAAAACATCACTGCTCAAGAGGAGATCTGCATGGAGGAATGGGCCAAAATACCAGCAACAGTGTGTGAAAACCTTGTGAAGACTTACAGAAAACATTTGACCTCTGTCATTGATAACAAAGGGTATATAACAAAGTATTGAGATAAACTTTTGTTATTGACCAAATACTTATTTTCCACCATAATTTGCAAATAAATTCATTAAAAATCCTACAATGTGATATTCTGGATTTTTTTCCCTCATTTTGTCTGTCATATTTGAAGTGTATCTATGAGAATTACAGGCCTCTCATCTTTTTAAGTGGGAGAACTTGCACAATTGGTGGCTGACTAAATACTTTTTTGCCCCACTGTATATATTTTTTTATAAATGTGCAAAATTTCTAAAAACCTGTTTTGCTTTGTCATTATGGGGTATTGTGTGTAGATTGAGGAGGTGGAAAAAACTATTTAATACATTTTAGAATAAGGCTGTAACTTAACAAAATGTGTAAAAAGTCGAGAGGTCTGAATACTTTCCCAAATGCACTGTATATATACATTACCAGTCAAAAGTTGGGACACACCTACTCATTAAGAGAATACCAAGAGTGTGCAAAGCTTTCATCAAGGCAAAGTGTGACTACTTTGAAGAATATCAAATATATTTTGATTTGATTAACACTTTCGTGGTTACTACATGATTCCATAGTGTTGATGTCTTCACTATTATTCTACAATGTAGAAAATAGTAAAAATAAATACAAACCCTTGAATGAGTAGTGTCCAAACTTTTGACTGGTACTGTGTGTGTGTACATATATGTATATTGGAAAAAAGTATCAAATAGTTTGGCAACCCTGTTTGAAAACTTTCAAATGACATCAAACTCAGAACAGTTAAATTTTTCAGTCATAAAGACATGAATGTCTTACGGTAGGGTGGGAAATGCAAAATGGGTCAACTTTGCGCAACTATCTCCTGAATGTTTTGGCATTCAGGTCCAAAAAGTCACTTTCAGACAACTTCTACCATGGACAAACATGTTTGGAAGGTTTCGTTCAATTCTAAAGGGGTGCAGAAAGTGAATTCATATGGAATTCAACGACCGTATGGCAAAAAATAAAAGCTTTGCATGAAGCCTCTTTAGTGATGAGTCGCACCTAAAATCGACATAGGGGGGTTCATAATACGCTACAGACGTTTGTGAAAAGACCGACTTTCGGGATGTCTCAAGGCGCTTTAGCTCTGCCACCTTTCACTGTGGAAGGGCGACATCAAACTGCTCATTACCGTAAAAAACAACGGAATTTGATGGGTATTTCTTTATTATGCTAATTAGATTTGAACAACCATCAGAGTTGGTAAAAAATATATATATTTCGCATGCCAACATATTAGGCAAGAATTAAGAGAAGGCTGACCGTGTCAGGCAAAAATTATGTCAAACACTACACTATTGCAACATACAGTCACGTCTGAAGCGTGTTATAGAGTTCACAGCTGGCAATGCCTCATAACGATTAATCATTTGCAACAACGTCAAAAAGCGCCATCACTATCTTTCCTTTGCAGTACCTCAAACTGTCGTGATAACAAGACATTGAGTTTGTCAGAGCAGTGACTTAACATCCTAAAACCTACTCTGAGCTAGGAGTTTTCTAAAAAGCTTTTAACAGGATTCCTTGGGCCTTTTCTGAGACACTTTGTGGATATGGCCCCAGGTTACAGGAGACATTTCAACTAATCTCAATTAATTATCGTTTTGACTCTTGAAGTCAACATTACAGATATGGACTAATATTGAACTCCTAGTCCCAGGTACGAGTCTTTAAAATTAAGTCGGAGTTCAGGTTAATTCAGGAGAAAACCAGTAGACTGCGCTTACTTCGCCAGGACCAGAATCAGGTCACTCCAGATCGTAGCAGTCGGTTCTCGACCTCTCACATCTCTCACTTCCTTTCTCTCTCTCGCTCCCCATCCCTATCTAACAGAGTGCCCCTTGTCCTGCACTCTCCTTCCGGCCTTGTTTCTTCAGTAGCTGGATGCGGTTGTGGCAGTAAAACTTGATGGCCCTCCAGTCACGCTGGTTGCTGACCAGCAGAGGGCAGAGGTGCAAGCAGCGCTCGCAGTCTGCCTTGGCTGGCACGCGCAATTCCATGATGTTCCTCTTCAGGTGCGTCTCCACGGCGACTCGCTCCGCCTCCGACCAGGGCCGCTTCAGCACCCCACGCTTCCCTGGGAACACAGGACAGACTCATATGTATCAATTACCCAAATCCAAATCCATCCCCACAGAGCACCGGACCCCTATTCTATACAGTGCCTTCACCAAGTATACACACCCCTTTACTTTTTCCACATTTTGTTGTGTTACAGCCTGAATTTAAATTGATTACAGCTGGATTTTTTGTTCACTGGCCTAAAGACAACACCACATAATGTCAAAACAGATTTAATTATTATACATTTACATTTTTTTAAGTTTCCAAATTAATTACAAATGAAAAGCTGAAACCGCTTTGTTATGCTAAGCCGAAATAAGTTCAGGAGTACAAATGTGTGTCTACATTATACGTTTCATGGACTCACTGTGTGCAGTAAAAAAATTTGATCTTATTGAACGCAAACACATTTACCAGATGTTATTGCAGGTGTAGCGATATGCTTGCGTTCCTATCTCCAACAGTGCAGGAATATCTAACAATACACACAAAAAAAGTATAACATCTATTCTAATAATAAATTATATATACAGTTGAAGTCTGAAGTTTACATACACCTTAGCCAAATACTTTTAAACTCAGTTCACAATTCCTGACATTAACCCTTGTAAAACGGACGTTAAGACACTAACAGCTTACAGACGGTAGGCAATTAAGGTCACAGTTATGAAAACTTAGGACACTAAAGAGGCCTTTCTACTGACTCTGAAAAACACCAAAAGAAAGATGCCAAGGGTTCCTGCTCATCTGCGTGAACGTGCCTTAGGCATGCTGCAAGGAGGCATGAGGACTGCAGATGTGGCCAGGGCAATAAATTGCAATGTTCGTACTGTGAGACGCCTAAGACAGAGCTACAGGGAGAGAGGACGGACAGCTGATGTAACAACACCTGCACAGGATTGGTATATCCGAACATCACAACTGCGGTACAGGAAGGCGACAACAACTGCCTGACTGAGAGAGGCTGGACTGAGGGCTTGTGGGCCTGTTGTTTGGTGAGGACCTGCATTACATCACCGGCAACAACGTCGCCTATGGGCACAAACCCACCAAACGCTGGACCAGATAGGACTGGCAAAAAGTGCTCTTCACTGACGAGTCGCGGTTTTGTCTCACCAGGGATGATGGTCAGATATGCGTTTATCGTCGAAGGAATAAGTGTTACACCAAGACCTGTACTCTGGAGTAGGATCGATTTGGAAGTGGAGGGTCCGTCATGGTCTGGGGCGGTGTGTCACAGCATCATCAGACTGAGCTTGTTGTCATTGCTGGCAATCTCAATGCTGTGTGTTGAAGGAAAGACATCCTCCTCCCTCATGTGGTACCCTTCCTGCAGGCTCATCCTGACATGACCCTCCAGCATGACAATGCCACCAGCCTTCCTGCTCGTTCTGTGCGTGATTTCCTGCAAGACAGGAATGTTAGTGTTCTGCCATGGCCAGAAAAGAGCCCGGATCTCAATCCCATTGAGCACGTCTGGGACCTGTTGGAACGGAGGATGAGGGCTAGGTCCATTCAGCCCCAGAAATGTCAGGGAGCTTGCAGGTGTTTTGGTGGAAGAGTGGGGCAACATCTCACAGCAAAAACTGGCAAATCTGATACAGTCCATGAGGAGGAGATGCACTGCAGTATTTAATGCAGCTGGTGGCCACACCAGATTACTGACTGTTATTTTTGATTTTGACCCCCTTTGCTCAGGGACCACATTATTCTATTTGTCACATGTCTATGGATCTTGTTCAGTTTATGTCTCAGTTGTTAAATCGTATCTTCATACAAATATATACACATGTTAAGTTTTCTGAAAATAAACAGTTGACAATGAGAGGTTACTTTTTTTGCTGAAATATATACACACACATTCTATCTCTGGGAAAGTATTCTGACCCCTTCAATTTTTACGTTAGACTTATTCTAAAATGTAATTGTTCGTTTTTGTCCCCTCAATCTACCATAATGACAATGCAAAAATGTTTTGCTAACCTTTTTGGGATAGGGGACAGCATTTTCACTTTTGGATGAATAGTGTGCCCAGAGTGAACTGCCTCCTACTCTGAAGCTAATATATGCATAATATATGCATATTATTGGATAGAAAACAGTCTGAAGTTTCTAAAACTGTTTGAATGATGTCTGTGAGTGTAGCATAACTCATGACAGGGGAAAATCTGAGAAAAATCCAACCAGGAAGTGGGACATCTGAGGTTTGTAGTTTTTCAAAGCTTGGCCTACCGAATACACATTGAGATATGGATGAGGATGCACTTCCTAGGGCTTCCACTAGATGTCAACCGTCTTTAGAAACTGGTTTGAGGATTCTACTTTAAAGGAGGGGCTCATACGACCTCTGAGTCAGTGGTCTGGCAGAGTGCCTTGGTCTCATGACACGCGATCCCACAATATCAATGTTGCCAGCTAACGTATAAGAGGGAATAGTAGGCCTAGTTGGACAAGGCACATGATGAAAGTTAGGTTAGGTTGCCTAAACATTAATTATTTAATACACTAGTATGTGACTAAAATGGCTGTGACTAAAACAAGAAAAAAATTGTCCAGTTTTAGTCGACTGAAAACAAAAACTAACGAAGGATGAAATTACTCAAATGTGACTAAGATTTCTAGATTTTAAAAGATCGATAGGTGTTAGGAAGTAAACGAGTCGCTTGTCGAGTCCCTTGTTGATCAAACTTGTCTGACGCTAGCACCCACTTTCTCACAAAAATAACCTATTGTTCAAAACAATTCACCAAAATATGCATTAATACACAAAGCATTGGGTAGGCCAAAAATACAATGGTACATACCGGACTTGGGCTGGATGCTTCTCCTTTTGTGGGCCCCAGGGAGCGGAGGGTTGACAGAGGGAGGGGGTCCTTTTTTCTTGCGGGGGGGTCGACCTGGTCGCTTCTTCACCACCTCCACCTTCTCTGCCTCCCCATCCGAGTCACCTGAGAAGGAGTCTGCAGAGTTACCCGACATCACTGTTGGATAGGGATAAAAGAGGGAGAGGGCACATATGTCAACAGGAATATAACATACAACATGCTTTGTTCATTCACCAACACCTTCCTTACAAACTCAGCAAAAAAAGAAACGTCCTCTCACTGTCAACTACGTTCATTTTCAGCAAACTTAACATGTGTAAATATTTGTATAAACATAACAAGAGTCAACAACTGAGACAAACTGAACAGGTTCCACAGACAGTAAAAAAGGGGGGTCAAAATCAAAAGTAACAATCAGTATCTGGTGTGGCCACCAGATGCATTAAGTACTGCAGTGCATCTCTTCCTCATGGACTGCACCATATTTGCCAGTTCTTGCTGTGAGATGTCACCCCTACTCTTCCACCAAGACACCTGCAAGTTCCTGGACATTTCTGGGGGGAATGGCCCTAGCCCTCACCCTCCGATCCAACAGGTCCCAGACGTGCTCAATGGGATTGAGATCCGGGCTCTTCGCTGGCCATGGCAGAACACTGACATTCCTGTCTTGCAGGAAATCACGCATTGAACGAGCAGTGTGGCTGGTGATATTGTCATGCTAGAGGATCATATCAGGATGAGCCTGCAGGAAGGGTACACATGAGGGAGGAGGATGTCTTCCCTGTAACACAGTGTTGAGATTGCCTGCAATGACAACAAGCTCAGTCCGATGATGCTATGACACACCGCCCCAGACCATGACGGACCCTCCACCTCCAAATCGATCCTGCTCCAGAGTACAGCCCTCAGTGTAACGCTCATTGCTTCGACGATAAACACGAATCCGACCATCACCCCTGCTGAGACAAAACCTTGACTCGTCAGTGAAGAGCACTTTTTGCCAGTCCTGTCTGGTCCAGGGAGAGTGGGTTTGTGCCCATAAGCCACATTGTCGCCGGTGATGTCTGGTGAGGACCTGCCTTACAACAGGCTCACAAGCCCTCAGTCCAGTCTCTCTCAGCCTATTGCGGACAGTCTGAGCACTGATGGAGGGATTGTGCTTTCCTGGTGTAACTCGGGCAGTTGTTGTTGCCATCCTGTGCCTGTCCCGCAGGTGTGATGTTCGGATGTACCGATCCTGTGCAGGTGTTGTTACACGTGGCCTGCCAATGCGAGGACGATCAGCTGTCCGTCCTGTCTCCCTGTAGCGCCGTCTTAGGCGTCTCACAGTACGGACATTGCAATTTATTGCCCTGGCCACATATACAGTCCTCATGCCTCCTTGTAGCATGCCTAAGGCACGTTCATGCAGATGAACAGGGACCCTGAACATCTTTCTTTTGGTGTTTTTCAGTCAGTAGAATGGCCTCTTTAGTGTCCTAAGTTTTCATAACTGTGACCTTAATTGCCTACGGTCTGTAAGCTGTTAGTATCTTAACGACCGTTCCACAGGTGAATGTTCATTAATTGTTTATGGGTCATTGAACAAGCATGGTAAACACAATGAAGATCTGTGAAGTTATTTGGATTTTTACGAATTATCTTTGAAAGACAGGGCCCGTTTTTTTTACAGAGTTTACAATGTAAAAGGACTTGGAGACTTGGGGCAACGTTTTCCTCTGGAATTTACACTTGAGGTCGACCGATTAATCTGAATGGCCGTTTTCATAACAATCGGAAATTGGTATTTTTGGACACCGATTTGGCCGATTTTAAAAAAATCTTTTTTTTTACACCTTTATTTAACTAGGCAAGTCAGTTAAGAACACATTCTTATTTTCAATGACGGCCTAGGAACGGTGGGTTAACTTCCTTGTTCAGGGGCAGAACGACAGATTTTTACCTTGTCAGCTTGGGGATTTAATCTTGTAACCTTACAGTTAACTAGTCCAACATTCTAACCACCTGCCTCTCATTGCACTCCACAAGGAGTCTGCCTGTTACGCGAATGCAGTAAGAAGCCAAGGTAAGCTGCTAGCTAGCATTAAACGTATCTTATAAAAAACAATCAATGAATCATAATCACTAATTAACTACACATGGTTGATGATATTACTAGTTTATCTAGCGTGTCCTGCGTTGCATATAATCGATGTCGCTGCTCCAACGTGTACCTAACCATAAACATCAATGCCTTTCTTAAAATCAATACACAAGCATATATTTTTAAACCTGCATATTTAGTTAATATTGCCTGCTAACATGAATTTATTTTAACTAGGTAAATTGTGTCACTTCTCTTGCAACAGTAAATGCAGCAGTTTGGGCCGCCTGGCTTGTTGCGAACTGTGTGAAGACTATTTCTTCCTAACAAAGACAGCCAACTTCGCCAAACGGGGGATGATTTAACAAAAGCGCATTTGCGAAAAAAGCACAATCGTTGCACGACTGTACCTAACCATAAACACTAATGCCTTTCTTAAAATCAATACACAGAAGTATATATTTTTAAACCTGCATATTTAGCTGAAAGAAATCCAGGTTATCAGGCAATATAAACCAGGTGAAATTGTGTCACTTTTCTTGCGTTCATTGCACGCAGAGTCAGGATATATGCAACAGTTTGGGCCGCCTGGCTCGTTGCGAACTAATTAGCAAGAGTTTTACGTAATTATGATATAACATTGAAGGTTGTGCAATGTAACAGCAATATTTAGACTTGGGGATGCCACCCGTTAGATAAAATACGGAACGGTTCCGAATTTCACTGAAATAATAAGCGTTTTGTTTTCGAAATGATAGTTTCCGGATTCGACCATATTAATGACCGAAAGGCTCATATTTGTGTGTGTTATTATGTTATAATTAAGTCTATGATTTGATAGAGCAGTCTGAGCGATGGTAGGCAGCAGCAGGCTCATAAGCATTCATTCAAACAGCACTTTCGTGCGTTTTGCCAGCAGCTCTTCGCTGTGCTTCAAGCATTGAGCTGTTTATGACTTCGAGCCTATCATCTCCCGAGATTAGGTTGGTGTAACCGATGTGAAATGGCTAGCTAGTTAGCGGGGTGCGCACTAATAGAGTTTCAAACGTCACTCGCTCTGAGACTTGGAGTAGTTGTTCCCCTTGCTCTGCCATGGCTGTGGCTTTTGTGGAGCGATGGGTAACGATGCTTCGAGGGTGGCTGTTGTCGAGAGGGACGGAAGCTATACCGTTACACTGGCAATACTAAAGTGCCTATAAGAACATCCGATAGTCAAAGGTATATGAAATACAAATGGTATAGAGAGAAATAGTCCTATAATAACTACAAGCTAAACTTCTTACCTGGGAATATTGAAGACTCATGTTAAAAGGAACCACCAGCTTTCATATGTTCTCATGTTCTGAGCAAGGAACATTAGCTTTTTTACATGGCACATATTGCACTTTTACTTTCTTCTCCAACACTTTGTTTTTGCATTATTTAAACCAAATTGAACATGTTCCATTATTTATTTGAGGCTAAATAGATTTTTATTGATGTATTAAGTTAAAATAAGTGTTCATTCAGTATTGTTGTAATTGTCATTATTACAAATAAATAAATAAAAATAATCGGTATCGGCTTTTTTTGGTCCTCCAATAATCGGTATCGGTGTTGAAAAATCACAATCGGTCGACCTCTAATTTACACACTTGTAATGAGCAAACAGTAACATAACAATGTCTGATAAGGACAGATTGTTGTACTGCAGGCAATGGAATCGCAAGGTGCAGTATTCAGAGCTCCCATCTATTTGAAATGTTATTAGTTTGCTCACAACTGACATAGCGAGAGAAGAATCGCCCTTATGTCACCTCCCCCAGTGTAAAGCCTCCGTTATTACTGCTTTATTAACAACTTACAACAAGTAAACATACATACCCCTAGTGAGCATGACAAGCATACTCATATTAAACAAAGCTATCAATTACTCTACTGCTGATCCATCTCAGAACCTCCTTGTTTCCTCCTCTCCTCCATCATCACAATGAGAGAAAATTTGGGAGATTACTAGTTCACACTTAAATGCAATTCAACTTTTCTCTTGTATTCCCTTCTGAAGGTAACTGGTGCAAACCCTTCATGAACAGAAACGTTATTTTTTTAGGGATGGCGTTCTGTCATGAATTAGCAGTAAGTGCTAGTTTCGTCATACCAGGGCCGAGTTCCCGGAAGTGTCTCCTTACCATCCAGCTCCAGACAAATGTGCTGCAGGCTCATCCCCCTGAACAGCACGCCCTGCCGCTCCCCATAAAGCACCACCCTGCCCACATGTCCCATCAACGCAGGGTCTCGGCCTATCGTGGTGCAGCTCTGGGTTACTTGATACTCCCGCTGCAGGAAGTCTTCCAGGCGTTTGCCAGCCGCCCCGCCCGGCAGGCCCTGCCCCTCACCTTCCTCCAAGAGCAGTAACTGAGTAAGGATGGCCACCTGCCGGCGCACTCGCGTTTGGGTCAGCACTCCGGGATTCTTGGCGCCGCTGGCACGTGCCAAGTTGCGCAGCAGGTCGGTGCCCCGGAGCGGGGTGGCGGGCGAGTGGAAGGGCCGGGAGAAGACGTAGGGGCTGTGGGGGTCCACGCCCACATTGGCAGAGGTCTGAAGGAGCAGCTCCATGCAGGGCTCGCAGTGCGGGGGCAGGATGAGGGGTTGGATACGCCCCCGCTTACCCAGCACACCTGCCCGGGGGAGGTGGCAAAGCACCTGGCGCTCGAAGGGGGAGAGGATGGCCTCTAGGCCAGTGGGGGGGTCGTTGGCCAAGTTAGCCTGGGTTGGGCTCGGTGTGGTGGTGCGGTTGTGGTAGTCCTGGGTGGTGAGCTTGGCCACTTCGCACTCACGGTGCCGGTTGTAGAGGATAAGTAGTGCCAGGCTGGAGTGGCAAAGTAGGCGCCAGGCCTCGGCCGAACTGGGGGAGCGAGATAGGGACAAGAAGGAAGAGTGTTGCTGCCGGCGGAGGAAGAGCACCAGGCAGGAGAGGGAGGATAGGAGAGGGGGCATGTGATGTCTGTGAGAGCTAGAAAAAGGAGAGGCAGAGAGAGGGAGCGTGAGAAAGTAAAAACAATAACATGTCAAAAAGTTATATTTTTACTTTATCTTTATCACAACAATAATGATAGAATTGCAGAATATGCTGTCATTTCTCAAGCAGTTTTGATACAGAACATATTTCACATTTCAGCTAGGCCCGACTTTCTTTCCAATGCAGCAGAACCATATTATCCATCACATACCTAGCCATCTCGACACTCTTATTCTCAGGACTATCCCCTTCCCCAACTCCACACAGCTCCAGCTCCTCACCCGGCTCTTCTTCCTCCGGCTCGGGGGTAGAACGTGGAGGTATCTCTTCCTCCTTGCTCCTGAAGCACTCCTCTGTTTTCTGCTGCTCCTCCTTTGCTCTCTTTGGCCTGCGGCCCCTCCTGGCTGGTATGGGCAGACTTTTAACCGGTGCCACTGCAGGGGCGAAGCATTGCTTTGGCGTCTGCACCGATAAGTTGGAGACTTTCTTGGCCACAGCCGACTGAGCAGACAGTGAGAGCGAAAAGGAGACCGCCCCCGAGGAACTTCGAGTGGCCGGCGCATCCCTCTCTCTCTCCCTGGAGAAAGGAGGGGGAGGGGCGGGAGCGGAGGATGAGGAGGGCTGGGGGGAGGCGAAGGTATGGCCATGAGAGGTGGTGGTGGTGGAGGAGTGAGGATGGGAGGAGGAAGAGGAGGAGTGTGTGTGGCGTGTGGCTAGATCCATGGCCGCCCTGACCTTTGGCTGGTTGGCATGGTGTTTCTCCAGGTGGCGTGCCAGCGAACGGTAGTGGCGGCCGCAGTAGGAACAGTGCTGCCGTCGGCTGACAGTAGCCCCGCTGGAGCTGCCAATGTTTATGTTGATGTTGTTGTTGATATTGGTGGTGGGGGGCGCCAGGGTAGTGGCGGCCTGAGACTGGGTCTGGGCCGGGGAGGCAGCTAATCGGGAGGATAACAACGAGCAGGGGTGATCGGGTCCCACCCTGGGATTAGCGGCGCTGTTCTTCTTGGTGGTGACCGTGACAGCTATCTTGCGCTTCTTTCGGCGACTGAGCATACGGCCCCTCAGCTCCTCCATCTCTTCTTCATCATCATCGTCGTCGTCATCTTCTCGGTCTGAGTCGCTGGGCTCAGAGTGGGTGAGCGGGGAGGAGGAAGGGGAGAGGGACCAGGAGGGGGTGAGGTAGTCAGAGAGAGACAGAGGGTGGGGGCCGGGCTCTTCCTCCTGTTCGGAGACAAACCCCAAAACAAGACAAAAGAGACTTTGTAAATACCCTCTGTAACCAATAGATTAAATGAGCTTGAGGTAGGGTCACGACCGTTTTGATTACCTTCTTAATGTTATTGTCTGGGTTAAAGCTGCAGTCAAACCCTCGCGAAGACACAGAGCTATGGAATCCCTAGAATATTCATAACACAACCAAAAGGCTTCAATATAGATTCAGAGCATTATTATCTGAGTGCCACAGCAATTACACTGGGCATTGCAATGTTTTTTCTTAGAACAAGGAGACAACATGAATGCAACTAATACCTACAGATGAACAACGTCAATTTTGATGTGTATAAGGTTGCTGTTAGTCAGAAGCCATGACCTCTAACAACAATATTTCCCCAAGTATATTTAAGAATGGCTGAAATGGGTTTGCGATGAGTTAAGCTGGTGATGTTATCAGCAGGTCAATCACCATGGCGTTCTCTCCCCAGTCCGTCAGGCTGTAGTCCACCGTGATCTCCTCCCCTTTGGCGATGTCATGGATCGCTATAACGACCAGTCGCACCTGGCTTCCACAGTGCACCTCTCGGATTCTGCAGTTGGGCGGGGGGTGGAAGAGCACTGGCCCCTGGACACCACTCGCCCCCTCCTCACCCAGCTCCGACACGCTGTACAGAGAAACACAGTAACGTTACATACCAGCCATTCACCATTGGATTGGTCGTCACCAAGCCTGGTCCTGGAGAGATACAGTGTGCCGCCTTTTGTTCTACTCCAGCACTGACACACCGGATTTCACTGATCAAGGTCTTGGTGAGGTGTGGGCCATTCTACGGTAAAGGATTTGCGCTTTGACAAATGTATGCCAAACAAAAAATATGAATATTTTGAACAAACCATACAATGATATGCAAGACTAATTGTGACAATTTCCACTGAACATTTTTCAAAAACAAATTAAGTGGAAGGTTTATGCGACCACATTTCCAAAAACGTCTAAATATCTGCTCCGAATTAAAATTCAAACATGTAAGCAATTTTTTTTTATCCCCATTAGCTGCTGCCAAGGCTGCACACCAATACATACCCACAGCACAAAATGTACAATCCCACCATACAACAATATTAAAACGTACAGTGTGTGTGTGGGCTATCGTGTGTGTATCCTGTGCTGTACTCAGTACTGTATTGTACTGCTATCCAAACATCTCATTCCAAAAACATGGGCATTAATATGGAGTCGGTCCCCCCCTTTGATTCTATAACAGCCTCCACTCTTCTGGGAAGGCTTGCCACTAGATGTTGGAACATTTCTGCGGGGACATGCTTCCCTTCAACCACAAGAGCATTAGTGAGGTCAGGCACTGATGTTGGGCAAATAGGCCTGGCTCGCAGTTGGCCTTCAAATTCATCGAAAGGTGTTTGAAGGGGTTGAGGTCAGGGCTCTGTGCAGGCCAGTCAAGATCTTCCACACCGATCACGACAAACCATTTCTGTACTGACCTTGCTATGTGCACGAGGGCAGTGTCATGCTGAAACAGGAAAGGGCCTTCCCCAAACTGTTGCCACGAAGTTGGAAGCACAGAATCATGTAGAATGTCATTGTATGCTGCAGCGTTAAGATTTTCATTCACTGGAACGAAGGGGCCTAGCCCGAACCATAGACAAACAGTCCCAGACCATTATTCCTCCTCCACCAAACTTGACATATGGCACTATACATTCGGACAAGTAGCGATCTCCTGGCATCAGCCAAACCCAGAGTCGTTTGTCGGACTGCTGGATGGTGAAGCATGATTCATCACTCCAGAGAATGCATTTCCACCCTTTCCAGAGTCCAATGGCGGCGAGCTTTACACCACTCCAGCCGACGCTTGGCATTGCGTATGATCTTAGGCTTGTGCACGGATGCTCGGCCATGGAAAAAACAATTTCACGAAGCTCCCGACAAACAGTTTCTGTGGTGACGTTCCTTCCAGAGGCAGTGTGGAACTCGGTAATGAGTTTTGCAACCGAGAACAAAAAAATGTACACGCCAAGCGCTTCAGCACTCGCCGGTCTCGTTCTATGTGATTGTGTGGCCTACCACTTTGCGGCTGAGGACGTTGTTGCTCTGAGCCATTTCCACTTCACAATAACAGCACTTACAGTTGACTGGGGCAGCTCTAGCAGGGCAGACATTTTACAAACTGACTTGTTGGAAAGGTGGCATCCTTTGACGGTGCCACATTGAAAGTCACTGAGCTCTTCAGTATGGCCATTCTACTGCGAATGTGTGTCTTTGGAGATTGCATGGCTGTCTGCTCTATTATATAATCTTTCAATAAGCAAAAATATTGGATATATTATTGAAGCTGGTGTACAAAACCGAAAGTAAAAGATGCAAAACTGTAACTTAACGCGATGCCTAGAAATAACGCGCATAGAACATATCTACAGCATCTTAGACCTGCTTTCAATGAAAACAACAGATCTATAACTCACATTTCTATGCGAATTTGGTTGGGTCGCCAAAAAAATACATTTTGCAGCGTTAATCCCTTTTTAATTCAGGCTGTAACACAAAATGCAGAAAAAGTAAAGGAGTGTGAATAATTTCTGAAGGCACTGTAATAAATCCAATGTGAAATGTGATAACTATAGTATCTGTATCTAGCACTGAAAAATATAATCCCTAATCTCTCCCTAATTTCTGAATCATGCTTTTAATGTCAGTAGGCTACAGTTAGTTACCTATGCTTCGGCGGTGGGAGGAGCAGGTAGCCTACACGGACAGAAAGACTTTCAGCTGGCAGGCAGACACTGGAATACGTTTGAGTGACAGATTGAGGGCTTTGCATAGGTGCCTTGTAATGTTTTTTTTGTGGGACTGAAAAAAAAGAGTCCCGGAACATAAAATAACGTTATTAACCAGTTCCCATGCTTTTAAAATAACAGTTCACTTTCGTTCCCGGTTCTGTTCCTAAAAACCAACCCCTGGTTATGTGTAACCCAAGTATGCCTACTAGGCTAGGTGTACTCTGTAGCCTAGGCCTACTTACGTATGTGTATATGTTTGTTAATATTTTTACCATTAATTTATACTGAACAAAATGATAAGACGCAACATGTAGTGTTGTTCCCATGTTTCATGAAGCTGGAAAAAAAAGTCCCCGAAACATTCCATACACAAAAAGCTTCTCTCAAATGTTGTGCATAAATTCTGTTTACATCACTGTTAGTGAAAATGTCTCCTTTGCCAACATAAACTATCCATCTGACAGGTTTAGCATATGAAGAAGCTGATTAAATAGCAGGACCATTACACAGGTGCACCTTCTGCTGGGGACAATAAAAGGAAAAATATGCAGTTGTGTCACAACACAATGCTAGAGATGTCTCAAGTTGAGAGCGTGCAATTGGCATGCTGACTCCAGGAATGTCAACCAACGCTGTTACCAGAGAATTGAAATGTTAATTTCTCTACCATTAGCCGAAGTAGAGAACTTTGGCAGTACCTCCAACCACACCAGCCCAGGACCTCCATTTCCGGCTTCTTCACCAGCGGGATCGTCTGAGGCCAGCCACCCGGACAGCTGATGAAACTGTGGGTTTGCACAACCGAAGGATTTCTGCATAAACTGTCAGAAACCGTCTCAGGGAAGCTCTTCTGCGTGCTCGTCGTCCTCACCAGGATCTTGATCTGACTGCAGTACAGCGTCGTAACCGACTTCAGTGGGCAAATGCTCACCTTCGATGGCCACTGGCACACTGAAGAAGTGTGCTCTTCACAGATAAATCCCGGTTTCAACTGTACTGGGTAAATTGTGTCGTGTGGGCGAGCAATTTGCTGATGTCAATGTTGTGAACACAGTGCCCCATTGTGGCGGTGAGGTTATAGTATGTGCAGGCATAAGCTACGGGCAATGAATACAATTGCATTTTATTGATGGCAATTGAATGCACAGAGATAGCGACAAGATCCTGAGGCCCATTGTCACGCCATTCATCCACCGCCATCACCTGATGTTTCAGCATGATAATGCACGGCTCGTGTTGAAAGGATCTGTACACAATTCCTGGAAGCTGAAAATGTCCTAGTTCTTCCACGGCATGCATACTCACCAGACATGTCACCCATTGAGCATGTATGGTATGCTCTGGATTGACATGTAAAACAGTGTGTTGTAGTTCACGCCAATATTCAGCAACTACGCACAAACTGTGTCATAGTCACGATTTTAAATGCATTATCCACGTGTGGTTGTTTCTGGGGGGGGGTTTAATCGTCAAATAAATCAAAACAAAAAATGCAACTACAAAAAAAATGTAATTGCATCAACATTTCATTGAGCAATTTCTAGATAAGATCAGAAACATTTAATGTATTTCTCATCAAGCTTGATATCCTCTTACCTTTCATTATCACATATTGGCTGTCGGTTTCAGAAGAACACATTTTTTTAAGTGTAATTGAGAAATCCTATTGTCTCTCTCACCAGAGCTGGGAGGGGTCAGCAAGGTAGTAAGGGCTTCCGGGTGGAGGCAGTCTGTCCTCCGCTCCCTCTGGGTACTGCCCACCACCTAGAAGAGTTACACACAGGTAAGAACAGCAGCACACATTTAACCCAATGTATACAGTGCCTTGCGAAAGTATTCACCCCCCTGGCATTTCTCCTATTTTGCTTCCTTACAACCTGGAATTAAAATTGATTTTTTGGGGGGGGTTGTATAATTTCATTTACACAACATGCCTACCACTTAGACAAGACATAAGACAAAAAACAGAAAACTTCAGTTTGCATAACTATTCATCCCCCCAAAATCAATACTTTGCAGAGGCACCTTTTGCAGCAATTACAGCTGCAAGTCTCTTGGGGAATGTCTCCATAAGTTTGTCACATCTAGCCACTGGGATTGTTGCCCATTCTTCAAGGCAAAACTGCTCAAGCTCCTTCAAGCTGGATGGGTTCCACTGGTGTACTGCAATCTTTAAATCATACCACAGATTCTCAATTGGATTGAGGTCTGGGCTTTGCCTAAGCCATTCCAAGACATTTAAATGTTTTCCCTTAAACCACTCAAGTGTTGCTTTAGCAGTATGCTTAGAGTCATTGGCCTGCTGGTCCCAGTCTCAAATCTCTGGAAGACAAACAGGCTTACCTCAAGAATTCCCCTGTATTTAGCACTGTCCATCATTCATTCAATTCTGACCAGTTCCGCAGTCCCTGCCGATGAAAAACATCCCCACAGCATGTTGCTGCCACCACCATGCTTCACTGTGGGGATGGTGTTCTCATGGTGTTGAGAGGTGTTGGGTTTGCGCCAGACATAGCATTTTCCTTGATGCCCAAAAAGCTACATTTTGTCTCATCTGTCCGGAGTACCTTCTTCCATATGTTTGGGGAGTCTCCCACACGTCTTTTGGCGAACACCAAACGCCTTTGCTTATTTTTTTCTTTAAGCAATGGCTTTTTTTGGGCCACTCTTCCGTAAAACCCAGCTCTGTGGACAGTACGGCTTAAAGTGGTCCTATGGTCAGATACACCAATCTCCGCTATGGAGCTTTGAAGCTCCTTCAGGGTTATCTTTGGTCTCTTTATTGCCTCTCTGATTAATGCCCTCCTTGCCTGGCACGTGAGTTCTGGTGGGTGGCCCTCTCTTGGCAGGTTGTGGTGCCATATTCTTTACATTTTTTAATAATGGATTTAATGGTGCTCTGTGGGATGTTCAATATTTAGGATCTTTTTTTATAACCCAACCCTGATTTGTACTTTGTCCCTGACCTGATTAGAGAGCTCCTTGGTCTTCATGGTGCCGCTTGCTTGGTGGTGTTACAGACTCTGGGGCCTTTCAGAACATGTGTATCATGTGACAGATTATGTGACACTTAAATAAAGTCCACCTGTGTGCAATCTAACTAATTATGTGACTTCTGAAGGTAATTGGATGCACCAGATCTTATTTAGGGGCTTCATAGCTAAGGGGGTGAATACATATGCACGCACCACTTTTCCATTTTTTATTTTAGAGAAGTTATTTTTTTCATTACACCAATATGTCCAGAATGTAATAATATGTCCATTACATGACCATAATATGTAATATTATAATATGTCCATTGCATGAAATCCAAATAAAAATCTATTTAAATTACAGGTTGTAATGCAACAAAATAGGAAAAACACCAAGGGGGATGAATACTTTTGCAAGGCACTGTACTTACACATACATTTTTGCTCACCCATCTACACACAACAACCCCTAATGACAAAGTGAAAACATGTTTAGACATTTTTGCACATTCATTGAAAATTAAATAAACAAATATGTAATTTACCTAAGCATTCACACGCAGAGTCAGTACTTTGTAAAAGCACCTTTTTGGCAGTGATTACAGCCGTGAGTCTTTCTGGGTAAGTCTCAATTATTATTTTGTATTTATTTATTTAAATGTAACCTTTATTTAACTAGGCAAGTCAGCTAATAAGAATGTGTTCTTTACAATGACGGCCTACCCTGGCCAAACCCGGACGACGCTGGGCCAATTGCGCACCGCCCTACGGGACTCCCAATCACGGCCGGATGTGAAACAGTCTGGATTCGAACTAGGGACTGTAGTGATGTCTCTTGCACTGAGATGCACTGCTTTACACCACTGTGCCACTCGGGAGCCCCCTCTAAGAGCGTTCCACACCTGGATTTTACAACATTTGGTGATTGATCTTTTCAAAATTGGTTAATAAGCTCTGTCAAATTGGTTGTTGATAATTGCTAGACAACCATTGTTCAGGTCTTGCCATAGAATTCCAAGTAGATTCAAGTCAAAACTGTAACTTGGCCACTCAGGAACATTCACTGTCTTTTGTTAAGCAACTCCAGTGTAGATTTGGCCTTATGTTTAAGGTTATTGTCTTGCTGAAAGGATCCAGGTTTCCTCTAGGAATTTGTCTGTGCTGAGCTCCATTCCGTTTGTTTTTATCCTGAAATACTCCCCAGTCCTTAATGATTACAAGCATACCCATAACGTGAGGCATCCACCACTACGCTTGAAAATATGGGGAGTGGTACTCAGGAATGTGTTGTATTGGATTTGACCCAAACAAAACACTTTGTATTCAGGACACAAGAGTGAAATCACTTTGACACATTTTTTGCAGTATTACAGTAGAGCCTTGTTGTATACAGGATGCATGTTTAGGAATGTTTTACTCTGTACAGGCTTCCTTCTATTCACTCTGTCAATTAGGTTAGTATTGCGGATTAACTACAAAGTTGATGCATCCTCAGTTTTTCTCCCATCACAGCCATTAAACACGAACTGTTTTAAAGCCACCGATGGCCTGATGGTGAAATCCCAGAGTGGTTTACTTCCTCTCCGGAAACTGAGTTAGGAAGGACGCCTGTACCTTTATAGTGATTGGGTGATTTGATACCATCCAAAGTGTAATTAATAACTTCAAAATGCTAATTAATAACTTCACCATGCACAAAGGGATATTCAATGTCTGCTTTCTTTTAACCATGTATCAATAGGTGCCCTTGTTTGCAAAGCATTGGAAAACCTTCCAGGTCTTTTTGGTTGAATCTGTGTTTGAAATGCACTGCAACACTAAGGGACCTTACAGATAATTATGTGTGGGGTACAGAGATGAGGTAGTCATTCAAAAATCATGTTAAACACGATTGTTGCAACTTGTTAAGAACATTTCTACTCTTGAACTTATTTAGGCTTGTCATAACATAGGGGTTGAATACTTCCTGACTCAAGGTATTCCAGCTTCACATTTTTTTTTATGAGTTTGTAAAAACTTCAAAAACATCATTCCAGTTTGACATATTGGGGTACTGTGTGTAGGCCAGTAACAAAGTCATACTGTAATACAACATTTAGAAAAGGTCCAGGGATGTGAATACTTTCTGACGGCACATGATAGGGTGTCTGTCTGTGCGTGTGTTTACCCGGACTGTAGCTGTGTTCAGACAGACTTTCCTCCTCTTCATCCTCGGTCACGTAGGCCTGGTCACACACCTTCACAGGTGTACCCTTCCTTTTTCTCCCACACACCCGCCTACAAAAAACACGCGGGGTTACTTTAGCCCTTGTCCATGACTCTCAGTTCCATTACACATAAGAGTCATAGTACAAAGGAGTCTTCGGTACGTGGGAGTTTTGTTAAGTGCCCAAACGCTCAGTCTGAATATTAACATGCATCGCTTGCGGTACAGGTTTTGGGAGCATAAGGACCTTATCTTTCGTATGAGCGAGAAATAATAAATAAATAAATAAAAGTTGCATTGATACACACCTTTTATAGGGTTACCGTTCCCACGTGGCCATATCGCCATTACAGCGAGTGTTTACGGCAGACAGATGGAAGACAGCTAATTAGCACAAGTGGTCCCTCTATGTAGCATGCACCGAACACCTGTGTGTAACTGAAGAAGGTCCCCAGAAACATGTCATCACTGAAAAATACTGTCGGATGCAACTGTAATAAAGCCGTTTAAAACAGTGTACAGTAAGTGTATATTTTGCATTTGTGAAATTACTTTTAATGTGATATAAAAGGGGCTTTATGTTTCTAGAACTGTATGGCAATTTAGAATCCATTCACGTTTAGCTTGAGTATTTGGCTGCCAGAGAAAGTCTACCTCTGAAGATATCGTATAAGGTCCTTGGACCTTAAGGAGTAACTTAAGGGTAGGGTACATCTTGGGCTAGGGTTCCCTTCAGATTAAGAACATTTCAGGTAAAAATGTACTGCATAGAGCAGACAGATTTATGTTGTCGATGACAATAATTACATTTCTAGATAGAGGTAGCGTTCTCCTGGCATCCGCCAAACCCTGATTCTTCCGTCGGACTGCCAGATGGTGAAGCGGGATTCATCACTCCAGAGAACGCATTTCCACTGCTCCAGCGTCCAATGGCTGTGAGCTTTTACACCACTCCAGCCGACACATGGCATTGCGCACGGTGATCTTAGGCTTGTGTGCGGCTTCTCGGCCATGGAAAACCATTTAATGAAACTCCCAACAAAAAGTTGATTTCCAAGATGGCGTAGCAGTGCAGACGTGTTTTGTTCGTCCTCTCGTGTACTTCTGTATTTTTCGTATATATTTTAATTGTATTTTCAATCTCTTCTCCATTTTAGTTCAATTATACCTTCCGGTAACCTGCCTCACCCATTGTGATATGGAACCGCTATTATTTTTAGACCTTATAGCAAGAACCACCTAGCCATCAGAAGCTAACCAGCTAATTAGCTACAAGCTATTTAGTCATTGTTAGCCACTGCTAGCGGCCTTTACCTTCTGCACAGATACCAGCCATTTTTATTTATATATTTTTTTAGCCTGGATAATACTCGCCAGCCTACCAGTAACGGACTGTCTCTCCACTACAACGCCGGATTCCTGCCGTAATTCCTCAACCATTACTCCTGATCTTCACAGCTAGCTAGCACCCACCGAGTTACCCAGTACCGAAGCTATCCCTGAGGCCCACCTCCAGGTCTACTCAGTTGTTCACCCGGACTCCACCCAGACACAGCTAGAACACACTACTCCACCGGATCCTTGCCATAAGCTCTGGACATTGGCACCGGATCACCGCTGCTACCGAGTGGCTGTAGTGGCTAATGCCCCTGCCCCGAAGCAAGCACCAGTTTGCAGTGACCCAGGCGCATCTCCCGGCTAGAAAACAAAATTACTACAACTAAGATACCTCTTTCGTCATCTGGCTTGGATCCTTAGTCGACACGGCGCCCCGCCGCACCACTATGACTGGTCTGCCACGAATACTCCATCCGCTGTGCCTTCAACCGGCCTCCGTCGGACGTCGGAGCACACGCTTCTACTAGCCCCGGGCTACTAACTTTAAACACCATGTCGCCCGAATGCTAGCGTAGTAGCGACTACTCCGCGGCTTCCCTGTTCCATCTATTGCTGCCCCCTGGACCCTATGATCACTTGGCTACATAGCTGATGCCTGCTGGACTGTCCATTAATCACGGTACTCCATTCGGTTTATTTTGTTTTGTTTATCTGTCGGCCCCAGCCGCGAACTGAGGCCCTGTGTGTAGTTAACCGACCCTCTCTGCCCATTCATCGCCCTTTTACCTGTTGTTGTTTTAGCTGATTAGCTGTTGTTGTCTCACCCGTTGTTGTCTTAGCTAGCTCTCCAAATCAACACTTGTGATTACTTTATGCCTCGCTGTATGTCTCTCTCATATGTCAATATGCCTTGTATACTGTTGTTTAGGTTAGTTATCATGGTTTTAGTTTACAATGGAGCCCCTAGTTCCACTCATTATACCTCTGATACCTCCTTTGTCCCGCCTCCCACACATGCGGTGACCTCACCCATTATAACCAGCTTATCCAGAGATACAACCTCTCTTATCATCACTCAGTGCCTGGGCTTACCTCGGCTGTACCCGCACCCCACCATACCCGTCTGCACATTATGCCCTGAATCTATTCTACCACGCTCAGAAATCTGCTCCTTTTATTCTTTGTCCCCAACGCTATAGGCGACCAGTTTTGATAGCCTTTAGCCGTACCCTCATCCTACTCCTCCTCTGCTCCTCAGGTGATGTGGAGGTAAACCCAGGCCCTGCGTGTCTCCAGGCACCCTCATTTGTTGACTTCTGTGATCAAAAAAGTATTGGTTTCATGCATGTCAACATCAGAATTCTCCTCCCTAAGTGTGTTTTACTCACTGTGCCAACCTTGATGTCCTTGCCGTGTCTGAATCCTGGCTTAAAAGGCCACCAACAATTCTGAGATTTCCATACCTAACTACAACATTTTCCGTCAAGATAGAACTGCCAAAGGGGGAGGAGTTGCAATCTACTGCAGAGATAGCCTGCAAAATTCTGTCATACTTTCCAGGTCTATACCCAAACTTCTAATTAAAAAAATTAACCTCTCCAGAAATAAGTCTCTCACTGTTGCCGCCTGCTATCGACCCCCCCTTCACCCCCAGCTGTGCCCCGGACACCATTTGTGAATTGATCGCCCCTGATCGCCCCCCCCATATCTAGCTTCAGAGATCCTGGAAGGATATTGACCTCATCCCATCAGTCGAGGAAGCCTGGTCATTCTTTAAAAGTAATTTCCTCACCATCTTAGATAAGCATGCCCCGTTCAAAAAAATGCAGAACTAAGAACAGATATAGCCCTTGGTTCACTCCAGACCTGACTGCCCTTGACATCCTGTGGTGGACTGCAATAGCATTGAATAGTCCCCGCGACATGCAACTGTTCAGGGAAGTCAGGAACCAATACACGCAGTCAGTCAGGAAAGCAAAGGCTAGCTTTTTCAAGCAGAAATTCACATCCTGTAGCTCGAACTCCAAAAACTTTTGGGACACTAAAGTCCATGGAGAACAAGAGCACCTCCTCCCAGCTGCCCACTGCACTGATGCTAGGTAACACGGTCACCACTGATAAATCTATGATAATCCTATGACGGTGTCACATTGAAAGTCACTGAGCTCCTCATTCTACTGCCAATGTTTGTCTCTGGAGATTGCATGGCTGTGTGCTCGATTGAATACACCTGTCAGCAACAGGTGTGGCTGAAATAGCCGAATCCACTAATTTGAAGGGGTGTTCACATACTTGTGTAAAGTAACTTGCATTTACATCTGCCACATTATGAATAGGCAATTTCTTGCTATCAAATAACCCCAAGAAAAGTCTACCGCCACTTGTAGTAAGGCATTTTCTAATACCATATTGAATAATTTAATCACAACAATGTTATTATAATATTGTTTCTAAAGTTAAATTCAAAACAGCAACAAAATAGATATGGCATTAACAATTGGGATGACAGATGTTAAAATTATATTGATACTGTCTATCAACAAATTGAATCAAATCTATAAATAATCTAAATAATCTGATAAAGAAACAAAATAACAGCTTTATAAAATAAAGATTTGACAAACCCTAATAGCAGACCTATATAAAATGCGCCCCACTCCACACACCTGAAATACCTTTGCATCCCTCATTCGCTCTCTCTGATACAGTAGACCACAAATCAGTCAGATCATCAACACAGTGAAAATGAGGCCTGAATTTAACTGGGGCTCCCCTCCCCAACAAACATCAGTTTGAATAAAGATGATCTAGCTAGCTACCAAAACATCTGGTATGCAGGTGTGGTTTTAATGAAATATTTACAAATAATGAATAATCTATGAATAATGTATCTCGCTAGTTAGCAAACGTTAGTTATCAGAATCAAGTAAGGCATGTCCTAAATGCAATTAAATCTAGATAGCTAGTCAGTTAGCGAAGATTTCTGCTCTGTCGATATAACTAACCTAACGCGTTAGCTGGCCGGACAAGCTAAAATGGCTAGCTGGCTGGCTATTGAAATAACAGACAGCCCATTACAGCTGGCCAGCTTCCAAACGAATGAGCAACATCATACGGCTTTATCGGCGTTTAGAGAAGTGGGTGACGGTAATTGTGGATGCTTGCACATACTAAACTAGTTAGTGATCCCGAAGCGAAAAAGCACTTTTGCTGTGTTTCATTTTTGTCAGCAGAATCATCACGCGGATAGAAGCCTGGAACTAAACAAACACACGCTTAGGCAGGGCTTTGCGTTCTACTTCACTTTAAACAAAGTAACGTTAGCAAGTGATCAGATACACAACAAAAATGTATTTCACAGTAAGCTATTTACCCCCGGGGCGGCGGCGGTGGCGGTTTGCTCCCATCCCCGTCACTGTCGAGGGTCGGTGGCTCCCGGTAGTCAAAAGGCGACCGTACGTTCTCCGCCATTAGGACTGCCCTCCTACCCGTCCTCGCGCTCCGGTAGATTGCCCAACGCGCATGTGCGAGAATGCAGAGGTTTATGGCAAAATGGGGGTAGAATAGCACAATTACAATGGGTAGGCCTGTACTTTTTTGCCAATTTCTTTAATAAAAGGTATGCCTATGGCATACTGTCTTGAATTGACAGAGAAATCTATGGATATAGCAGCCCATAGCCTAATTTCGTCTGTCAAACAGGTAGACCTACTTCATTTCTTAAATAGGAAGAAATAGGCTCCAACACAAGCCCTCTTGTTGTTCGAAAAGTCTAATGAAAATGAAGACTGTTGAAATTAATTAGGCCTACTTTCAGCACCTTGAGCTGGTTACTATGGGACGTCAATAAATTACCAATAATTAAATTATTGATTTGTTATACTGATGTAAAGCCTTGTCAATTTGTAATCCCATCCCATCTATTTGTTAGGTTAATATTTAAGAAAATAAAATGGATTCGATAATGCTAGAGAAAAAGCTGTAAAATACCCAGAAAAGACGTGAATCTGATACATATGGGGATATGTTTCATTTCTTTGGTTGAGCTACAACTTTCTATAGCGGAGGCGACAAAACATAGGCTTTGCTTGGGAAGTAATCTAATTCTGTCACTATCAATTGATTGATCTTTTACTTTGATTCATAAACTTAGATTTCCAAGTCATATTGACATTTGGGCTTTGTAGTCAGACCACCACAACCGACGAGTTCCACATTGCTGGGGGCTAGCTGAGAACAAGGAAGAATGCCAGCAGCTTTAAGTCTCAACCCTTCCTCTTCACTGATTTGTGCATGACATAGAGCCTGAGTCCAACATTCCATTCAACGTTAACTGGCCACTAACTATTACTGGGGCACTAACTAGTACTGGTGCATAAATACATTGATCCAGAGTGTGAGCAGTTCCTCGAGCTCCTGAGCAGTTTCTCAGGCAGGGCAGGCCCCAAGTCGGCAAGCAAGATTGGCATGGTAAAGCTTAGGCCAGCTGTTACTCTCCTTTCACAGAAGGAGTACCTCTATGGGGGAAGTTGCCAAACGATGCTCGTGTTTCACCTGGGAGCACTGTCATTGTTGAGCCTGCTCAGCCCTTAAGGACATTCTGTTAGAGAAAGTCCTAACACCCATGTGGGGAGATTGCTGGGTCCCAAATAAAGTCCTGAACGCATCACTGAACCCGGTCACACTGCGCCGCAACGCCAAGCTAGTGGATGTCTCTCCTTGCCTAGCAGTGGAGAACCTGCCCGTCACTCATGGGCTGCAATGTCAGTGTGACACCCCAAGTCCTGCCATTTCCTCACAAAGGATGGCTGACCCCACACAGCTGTTGACAGACTATGGTTAGAGCGACGTGGATATCGAGAAGTGAAGTATCTGCTGATTGGAAAGCTAAGCTGGCCGAGATCTTAGTGAAGATGTCTTCTTGAAGGACATGCTGGAATGTGGAGAGGCGATGGACTTTGTGGACCGCATCCACCTTTCCGACGCATCCACCTTTCCTTGATGCATATGAGCAGCGCTAGGTCTCCAAGCTTGCACCATACTGCTTCGAGATCATTCAGGTTCCCTTTGAATGTACTGGTTGAAGCATGGTGGTGGCAGCATCATGCTGTGGGGATGTTTTTCAGCAGCAGGGACTGGGATACTAGACAGGATCAAGGGAAAGATGAACAGAGCAAAGTACAGAGAGATCCTTGATGAAAATCTGCTGCAGAGCGCTCAGGACCTCAGACTGGGGTGAAGGTTCACCTTCCAACAGCCAGCAACCCTAAGCACACAGCCAAGACAACGCTGGAGTGGCTTCGGGACAAGTTTCTGAATGTCCTTGAGTGGCCCAGCAGATCCCGGACTTGAACCCGATCTAACATCTCGGGAAAGACCTGAAAATAGCTGTCCAGCAACTTTCCCCATCCAACCTGACAGAGCTTGAGAGGATCTGTTAGGCCCTAACCTCCGGAGCACAGCTGGGGGCAGAGTGTGGTCTATAGCAGGCGGCAATGGTGAGAGACTTGTTTTTAGAGAGGTGGATTTTTAAAAGTAGAAGTTCAAATTGTTTGGGTACAGACCTGGATAGTAGGACAGAACTCTGCAGGCTATCTTTGCAGTATATTGCAACACCGCCCCCATTGGCAGGTCTATCTTGTCTGAAAATGTTGTAGTTTGGGATGGAGATTTCAGAATTTTTGGTTGTCTTCCTAAGCCAGGATTCAGACACGGCTAGAACATCCGGGTTGGCAGTGTGTGCTAAAGCAGTCAATAAAACAAACATAATGAGGGGGCTTCTAATGCATGAAACCAAGGCTATTATGGTTACAGAAGTCATCAAAAGAGAGCGCCTGGGGAATAGGAGTGGAGCTAGGCACTGCAGGGCCTGGATTCACATCTATATCACCAGAGGAACAGAGGAGGAGTAGGATAAGGGTACAGCTAAAAGCTATGAGAATTGGTCCTCTAGGACGTCAGGAACAGAGAGTAAAAGGAGGTTTCTGGGGGCGATAAAATAGCTTCAAGGTATAATTTACAGACAAAGGTATGGTAGCATGTGAATACAGTGGAGGTAAACCTAGGCATTGAGTGATAATGAGAGAGATATTGTCTCTAGAAACATAATTGAAACCAGGTGATGTCATCGCATGTGTGGGTGGTGGAACTGAAAGGTTGGATAAGGTATAATGAGCAGGGCTAGAGGCTCTACAGTGAAATAAGCCAATAAACACTAACCAGAACAGCAATGGACAAGGCATATTGACATTAAGGAGAGGCATGCTTCGCCGAGTGATCATAAGGTTCCAGTGAGTAGTGAGGTTGGTTGGGGTAACGGCGATTCAGACAGCTAGCCAGGCCATCGTTAGCAAGCTGGCAGAGGATGGAGGTCTGTTTTCAGCCACCTCGTGCGTTTCCGTCGGTAGATTAGTGGTGTTCCGTGTGGTAGAGGGGACCAATCCAATTGGCAAAATAGATATAGTTATAGTGACCCAAGAAAATTGTCCGATAGACCTATTCAGATAGCAGCCGAGAAGACAGCTAACGATTAGCGGTCCGCAGATGGGCGTTCAGGTAACATCACGACGGAGGGGCCAGTTGGATAACTCCCTCGGGCAGAAAACGTCAGTTATCCAGTCGTGAAGGCCCCGTGGGGCTCCGCATCCTCAGTAAAATGGGTCTGGATTAGTGATTGTAGCCCAGGAATGGCTGATGGAACTCTTCAGCTGGCTAGCTCCGGAAATATTGATGTTTGCTCCGGGACCGACATAAGCCAATAGTCACTCGGATAGCAGCTAGCTAGCTGCAAGATCCAGGTGTAAATGTCCAGAGCTTGCGATAGAAATCCGGGGATATGGAGAGAAAATAGGTCCGGTATGCTCTGGTCTGAGTCGCGTTGCACAAAACTGGCGATAGCTTTTCGAGCTAAAGGATAGCTGACTTGCCTTGTGTAGTGTGGTGTCCAAAAAGCTGTCCATAATAATATTTTTTATTATGGACAGACCTCTCCCCATGTTTACAACCATTGAATCTAAACTCAACAAAAAAATAATCGTCACTTTTCAGGACCCTGTCTTTCAAAGATAATTTGTAAAAATCCAAATAACTTCACATATCGTCATTGTAAAGGGTTTAATCACCGTTTCCCATGCTTGTTCAATGAACCATAAACAATTAATGAACATGCACCTGTGGAACGGTCGTTAAGACACTAACAGCTTATAGACGGTAGGCAATTAAGGTCACAGTTATAAAAACTTAGGACACTAAAGAGGTTATTCTACTGACTCAGGGTTTCTGCTCATCTGCGTGAACGTGCCTTAGGCATGCTGCAAGGAGGCATGAGGACTGCAGATGTGGCCAGGGAAATAAATTGCAATGTCTGTACTTTGAGATGCCTAAGACGGCGCTACAGGTAGACAGGATGGACAGCTGATCGTCCTCGCAGTGGCAGACCACGTGTAACAACACCTGCATAGGATTGGTACATCCGAACATCACACCTGCGGGATAAGTACAGGATGGCAACAACAGCTGCCCGAGTTACACCAGGAACGCACAATCCTACCATCAATGCTCAGACTGTCCACAATAGTCTGAGAGAGCCTGGACTGAGGGCTTGTAGGCCTGTTGTAAGGCACGTCCTCACCAGACATCCCCGGCAACAACGTCGCCTATAGGCACAAACCCACCGTCGCTGGACCTGACAGGACTTGCAAAAAGTGCTCTTCCCTGATGCAGTTTTGTCTCACCATGGGTGATGATCGGATTGACGTTTATCGTCAAAGGAATGAGCTTTACATCAAAGGCCTGTACTCTGGAGCGGGATCGATTTGGAGGTGGAGGGTACGTCATGGTCTGGGGCAGTGTGCCATACTGCTCGTTCTGTGTGTGATTTCCTGCAAGACAGTAATGTCAGAGTTCTGCCATGGCCAGCGACGAGCCCGGATCTCAATCCCATTGAGCACGTCCGGGACCTGTTGGATCGGAGGGTGAGGGCTAGGGCCATTCCCCCCAGAAATGTCCGGGAACTTGCAGGTGCATTGGTGGAAGAGTGGGGTGATTCAGTCCATGAGGAGATGCACTGCAGTATATAATGCAGCTGGCGACCACACCAGATACTGACTGTGGCTTTTGATTTTGATTTTGTTCAGGGACACATTATTCCATTTCTGTTAGTCACATGTCTGTGAAACTTGAGTTCATGCCACAGTTGAATCTTATGTTCATACAAATATTTCCACAAGTTTGCTGAAAATAAACGCAGTTGACAGTGAGGATGTTTCTTTATTTGTTTTGACCATGACAGTTTACAATATAGCCATGGTCTATTTCTGAGTGACAGAGTTCATTACACCCCTTTGGGAAATTATATTTTCTTTAGATGCCATCCACCATAGCCTTACGGATTTATTATAAATGTCAGGATGCAGGATGTTTCTTTTTTTGGTAAAAAAATATATATTATTTGCCCATTCTTACTTGGCTGCAGCACTTGATTTTAATATCAGGACAGAAATAATGTTCTTCATACTGTACTTATGTTGAAAAGCCAGGTCTAGGAAATCTCTTGGAAGCGGTTAGAGAGGATGATCCCCACTACAATCACAGCAAACCATAGAATCAAACAATATATCTAACATCACTCCGAATATTGGTTTGTCATCACTCACAATGTCATTGGCTCTATACATAGCAAGTTACATAATATCGTTGTGAGCCTCTTACAGAATCCTGGAGTTGGTACTACCTGGCACTGTGTTATACATCCTCACATAAAACATGATAGCCCTGGCCTATTTCTTCCCGATGATAGCTTTTTGGCTTTAAGTTGTATAATATATGATGATGGGATGATTACGATACCAACAAGGCAACTTTAATTGAAATACGCAAACAGACCATAGACTAAAAATTATGGACAAAGCCATCGATGACATCACCCCATTGCTTCCTATGGGAAAGTTCAGTGGCGTATTTGAAGACCAGGAAGTGCCGTTGATGCATGTCGCCCATTGAATTATTAATGTTGTTATTCATTCGTTTTGGGTAAGAGAAGATATGTCCAACACAAGCCATGAAAACCTTACCTTGATAAATGAATGTAAGCACTTTTCATTTTTGTATGTATTGTTGTGATTGCGTAGAAAGACAATTCAAAAATCTGCATGAACAATTACAGTTGAAGTCAGAAGTTACACTTTAGCCAACTACATTTAAACTCAGTTTTTCACAATTCCTGACATTTAATCCTAGTAAAAATTCCCTTTCATAGGTCAGTTAGGATCACCACTTTATTTAAAAAATGTGAAATGTCAGAATAATAGTAGAGAGAATTATTTATTTCAGCTTTGATTTATTTCATCACATTCCCAGTGGGTCAGAAGTTTACATGCACTCAATTAGTATTTGGTAGCATTGCTTTAAATTGTTTAACTTGGGTCAAACGTTTCGGGTAGCCTTTCACAAGCTTCCCACAATAAGTTGCGTGAATTTTAGCCCATTCCTCCTGACAGAGCTGGTGTAACTGAGTCAGGTTTGTAGGCCTCCTTGCTCGCACACGCTTTTTCAGTTCTGCCCACAAATCTTCTATAGGATTAAGATCTGGGCTTTGTGATGGCCACTCCAATACCTTGACTTTGTTGTCCTTAAGCCACAATTTTGCTACAACTTTGGAAGTATGCTTGGGGTCATTGTCCATTTGGAAGAACCATTTGCGACCAAGCTTTAACTTCCTGACTGATGTCTTGAGATGTTGCTTCAATATATCTACATATTTTCCTGCCCTTATGATGCCATCTATTTTGTGAAGTACACCATTCTCTCCTGCAGCAAAGCACCCCCACAACATGATGCTGCCACCCCCGTGCTTCACGGTTGGGATGGTGTTCTTCGGCTTGCAAGCCTCCCCCTTTTTCCTTCAAACATAACGATAGTCATTTTGGCCAAACAGTTATATTTTTGTTTTATCAGACCAGAGGACATTTCTCCAAAAAGTACCATATTTGTCCCCATGTGCAGTTGCAAACCGTAGTTTGGCATTTTTTATGGCGGTTTTGGAGCAGCGGCTTCTTCCTTGCTGAGTGGCCTTTCAGGTTATGTTGATATAGGACTCGTTTTACTATGGATATAGATACTTTTGGACCTGTTTCTTCCAGCATCTTCACAAAGTCCTTTGCTGTTGTTCTGGGATTTATTTGCACTTTTCGCACCAAAGTACGTTCATCTTTAGGGGACAGAATGCGTCTCCTTCCTGAGCAGTATGACGGCTGCGTGGTCCCATGGTGTGTATACTTGCATATTACTGTTTGTACAGATAAACGTGGTACCTTCAGGTGCTTGGAAATTGCTCCCAAGGATGAACCAGACTTGTGTAGGTCTACAAAAAAATGTTTTGGTCTTGGCTGATTTATTTTGATTTTCCCAAGCAAAGAGCCACTGAGATTGAAGGTAGGCCTTGAAATACATTCACAGGAACACCTCCAATTGACTCAAATGATGTCAGTTAGCCTAACAGAATCTTCTAAAGCCATGACATCATTTTCTGGAATTTTCCAAGATGTTTAAAGGCACAGTCAACTTAGTGTATGTGAACTTCTGACTCACTGGAATTCTGATACAGTGAATTATAAGGGAAATAATCTGTCTGTAAACAATTGTTGGAAAAATTACCTGTGTCATGCACAAAGTAGATGTCCTAACCGACTTGCCAAAACTATGGTTTGTTAACAAGAAATTTGTGGTTGAAAAACTAGTTTTAATGACTCCAACCTAAGTGTATGTAAACTTCCGACTTCAACTGTACTTTTCATATCGCTAGAGGTGGTTGCGCGTGATTTCTACTCCCCAACTGGTAGTGGCACAGTCTTGTAAGAATATTTTAAACACAACACAGAGGACTAGATTTCAATAGGAAATTAACGATCAATGGAAATGTTGTTTTTCAGGTCAACATCTGTTTAGAATCTGTGTGGGGGTTTTAGTCCTGGACTCATAGCTACATGTGGCAAGTTCTCATTGGCTCGAATGGTCTATATATTGAGCCTGAAATTTTACTGAATGGAATTCTAATTGGTCAACCACAGGCTAGGGTTGGGTTATAAATTACATCCTGTCGCTTTGTTCTGTGGAGAATCATTGAGGACAGGGAAGAATGACCATTGACCATCTACTTCCCAGCATAACAACTATGTTTTGTTCTCTTTGAAGAAACCTATTTTTCTTCCACTGAACATCAACTACTAACAGTCTGGGTAGTGTGTGCAGGTTTTAAAAGTGAAAAGCGCTGGAGATGGGGGTGTGAGCAAGTGGGTCTGGGCAGGGGTGATGTTGTGGATGTTTTCGTGTGTCTGTATGTTTGCATATGCGTATTGTTACTAAAATCTTACAAAAAAAAGTAAAGCATGTTGTTCAATATCAGCATAAACCAGCCTATTATCTCTGAAGTTCTTTCATTTGTTGGTGATGGATACTTTAACTGTATGTTTAGGCTACTGTTAAAGCGCTCACATAGGCTACTTCTCTGCCAGAGCACAAGATAACTAGTCCTACCGGTAAGTGTGGTCTAAGCGATTCCCTTTTGATATCATGTGACCTCCCTACATTGCTTTTATTGATGGAAAACCATTGTTTACCTCTTGTGTCTCACATATTTAATTCAACATTTTATACTAGCTCGCAATCAAGGATGGCTGTGTATTCCCTCCAGCAGTGGTCAAATATAAATCTTTGACTATGTAGCCTTGTGACGCTATCCTACTGGACTGTGTGCTGGTCCCAACTTAAACTGTTGGAATCTCGTTATCTTCCTGCAGAAAGCAGTATAGAGTCACTCCTTCAGGTCTTGAGACAATACTGCCATCTGCAGGATTATAATGACACCCTGTAGGTCACGCCCAGTGCACTGATGGAATAAACTACCAAAAAGGAATAACCCATTCCTGTTTACTGTACTAATAGCATATAGTAAGATATCACATTCAAACTGATCCCAAACACACAAAGTAAATAGCCGCTGGTGTTATAGAGTCCAGGGAAAGTGGTGGTGTGCTGTGGCGGTGTGCTGTACGTACGCTGTATGTTCTAATGAGGTATTTTAGACCAAAAGCTTAACAAATAAACTTAAACAGCCATTGATTCTGTGTGCACTAGCCTCTTTCAAATCACATCTTATCAAATTGCTGAGATACAGCGTTGTAAAATAGCTGTGACATGATAATAACATGAGATTAGAGTATTAGCCTACATCAAATTACAGCCACATGGTTTGCTTGTTAAAACTGCCTTGACAACAGACAATAGCAAAAACTCACCTTTATTAAAGTGTCAGAATATAAATCTCTCCGTCCAAGAACATCCAATGCAACACCAATGGAATTACCTCTGTTAATTAACTGTTTGAGACTGCAATGACAACAGACACTAGCAAAAACACAACTTTACAAAAATGTTGGAACAAACATGTCTTTACATCCTTGCATAAATTTACGAAGAAGAATGTCCACTGCACATAGAGGTTGTTAATAAATTATTTTTAAAAAGTGAGTACCTCCTAACTACACTGGCATATTCAGACACACAATCTTTCAACATTGACAGTGCTCGAAACCTGGATTTTAATAGTTTGTCCTAATGTAGCCTCCATCAATGTAACTTAACATTTGGTTAATGTGCATTCATATAGGAAGAATAAGAGTGCCAGTTAGCTAAATTCTCAAAATGTTAGCATAAAATCACACCAAAAAGGAAATAGTCTACATGTAGGGCCTGTTACTATGCCTGTGGGAGACAATGTCAACTATAGAATGTTTAGTGCCAGGCATTGTCCATCAAGGACGTTGCAGAACTCCACGGCGGAACGCTGTGTAGTTTATATAGGTACTTGGCACTTGCAGGAGTGGCCCACAGATATGGGCCACAGGGCGTCTTTGAAGTCCCTTCAGGTCTGTGAATTCAACTTGTTGAATGACAAAATGCAACATATTTGTCATCCTCTCACTGTCCAGTGATTTGACCAACAACTTCCTAAACTGCATTAAGTGATTTTGAGCTGCATCTTTTACGTTGGCAGAGAGTAAGTCGACCATGTTCTTGTTGGGCTTTTTCACTGCATACATGTGTTTTATGTCAGCTACACTTGGTAGAGCGGTCTTCATGGTGGGTCGAGCTGTGGTGGCCACGTCCAAAGCATACTTGGGTTCTTGGATCAGCTGCTTAAGCACCACCTAGACTATGGCTTATTTCATGTTTCACTCAGTTGGGATGGAATGGCTGCCCATTCTCGAAAGAACATCTAGCTGTTAATCTTCGTCACACACAGCAGCAGAAAAGGTGTCTCTCTCAAATTGAGTGATGCACCAATTGAAAAAAAACATTAAGGTTTTGAAAGCCATAACAACTCAAGAGGTGTATTGTTACGTTTCAGTTTGTATGATTGTATGTTGGGATGAAAGGATGTAATGGGGGGACTCCATCATTATCTCTGGGGTTAAATGAGCTTCTCTGTGTATGAGAGCTACCATGAAGGACAAAGAAAGATTAATGGGGAAGTAGCTGACTTCAAGGAATCCTTTGACTAGTATGCAGCCAACAGCTTCCCACTGCTCACGTCCATAGTCAGGACACAGCAATGGAACTTTATCTATCTAGCCTTCTGAACAGTTTTGAAAAAATGTTTCCCAGAAGGCTGCAAATATGCATCTCTGGTGATTCCTGATGTATCCACTCCGCTCTCGTCAATAAACCTCACCGCTAGAAGACTGTTCACTAGGTTTGGATTTTGGAATTCATGAAGTTTGTCTTTCAGTATGTTGACCATTTGTAATTTCAGAACAAGGGTTTCAGGTTGTTTCTCTTTAACACTCTGGGATGGAGGCTTTCCCATAGTGTGGCGTACAGCAGGTCAGCCACCAGGGGGAGACTTGTCAATGCCTGGTGACAGACGGAGTCCTACATCATGAGGCGATGGCTCCCTCTGCTAGACGTGCCAGGTCTCGACGAGCTCTTCGGCCAGGACTAATTGGTGCTGATTGTGGTTGGTGAGTAATCAAGGGCTGATTGCTCACCATCTGGACGAGTCCCATAAAGCTTCCAGAAGGGCAGAACACGGGAGAAGCGACTGGGGGAAGGAAGGTTACTCCTGTATAGTTGGGCACAGTCCCAGAGATAAAAGGAGAGAGCTCAGTTTTTGTTCCCCGCAGGACCCAGAGCCCAGAAGACGGTCTCCCGGAGAGGGTCTCATAGGGGAGACCTATTCTTTTCTTTTTGTTTGTTATTTAAATAAACACCCTTGAAACTGAGCTAATCCTACTCTGTCCGTGTCTGATCTGTGTAAACGTTTTGACAAAACCAACCTGGTCTGAAAAAATAGTTTCCATTTCTGACTCTTTACTCTAATTTCTGGAGACATGAGTGATTGCACAGGTACTGAGTCTTGGTCCCGCGCTAGTGAGTACCTGGGAATGTCTGGAGGAGAATTGTTACAGAATTGTTACAGTGGCTTTGGAGGTGTAATCACCATCAGTTACAGGGCCAAATTGTACCTCATCTGCACCATCATCATCATCAGATATTACATATGATTCAGAAGATATGGGACCTGCAGAAGCCTCCTCTCCACCTGCATTAACCTCTTCTTCCTCTACACTTGCGGAATGCTCTTCTTCATCCACAGATGCCTCTTCTACAGAAGGGTCCTATTCACCTGCAGAATTATACCCTTTCCCATACTCCTCTGCCTCCAAACAACCTTGATTCCTCACTGTCATCAGATGTGTTACTGTATTTATCTCTTTCCTCAGTTGCCAAGTAAAATATTAATTCATCAATTTTTGTTGCCAACATTCTTGCCAAGAGGCATCTCTTTTCTTTGATGTCCCAGACTTTGAAGGAGAAATCAATTTCTGGCCCTTTAGTGGAATGGCCGTTGTAGAAAATCAACTTTGACAAATTTTTGATTGGTTCCTGATTCCTCCACCACTTCTGGTCCTAACCTGTTTGCCGTTATGGATCCATCCCAACTCAACTGCTCGGGTGCTCCTGGCTGCATTCTTGTTTGCCACACTTAGTCTTCTGCTTCATTCTGGTTCCACTTGTTCATCTTTGCTGGAATCCTCTCTAGACTTTTCTTTAGTGCGCATTATTATTTTCATCCTAAGTACTTCCAAGAGGTCCATCTTTCTTTTTCTACTTACCTTGCTGTGTTCTTGTGGTCTCACCGTGCCTACATTTGACCACAGTGTCACCAAGGGCAGGAAGATATAAAGACAGAAGACGAGACCCAGATGCAGACACAGGAGGCAGATGGTTGGAGTCTTACAATGTTTAATAATCCAAAGGGGTAGACAAGTGAATGGTCGTGAAGGTCAAAATCAGATCAGTGGTCAAGGCAGGCAGAATGGTCAGGCAGGCGGGTACAGAGTCCAGAAACAGGCAAGGGTCAAAACCGGGAGGACTAGAAACAGGAGAATAGCAAAAGGAGTACGGGAACAACACGCTGGTTAACTTGACTAAACATAGAAGACGAACTGGCACAGACAGACAGTAAACACCGGGATAAATACACTGGGGAAAATAAGCAACACCTGGAGGGGTTGTAGACAATCACAGGTGAAACAGATCAGGGCGTGACAGAAGATAGCTTTGTCATCCAATTACATTATGGCTTCTGCATCAATTTGTCAAATACAGTGCCTTTGGAAAGTATTTAGACCCCTTCACATTTTTTTTACGTTACAGCCTTATTCTAAAATGGATTAAATAAAATATTTTCTACAAATAATATCTACAAACAACACTCCATAATGACAAAGCGAAAACAATTTATTTGCAAATGTATTAAAAATAAAAAACAGAAATACCTCTGCTATGAGACTAGAAATTGAGCTTATTTGCATCCTGTTTCCATTGATCATCCTTGAAACATTTCTACAAGTTGATTGGAGTCTATCTGTGGTAAATTCAATTGATTGGACATGATTTGGAAAGTTACATGCCTGTTTATTTAAGGTCCCACAGTTGACGGTGCACGTCAGAGCAAATACCAAGCCATAAGGTCGAAGGAATTGTCCGGAGTGCTCCAAGATAGGATTGTGTCGAGGCACAGATCTGGGGAAGGGTACCAAAAAAAAGACTCTTCCTAGAGCTGGCTGCTCGGCCAAACTAGGGAATCAGGTGAAGAGGGGCCTTGGTCAGGGATGTGACCAAGAACCGATGGTCACTCTGACAGAGCTCTAGAGTTCCTCTCTGGAGATGGGATAACCTTTCAGAAGAACAACCATCTCTGCAGCACTCCACCAATCAGGCCTTTTTGGTAGAGTGGCCAGACGAAAGCCACTCCTCAGTAAAAGGCACATGACAGCCCACTTGGAATTTGCCTAAAGGCACCTAAAGACTCTCAGACCACGAGAAACAAGATTCCCTGGTCTGATGAAACCAAGATTGAACTCTTTGGCCTGAAAGCCAAGCCTCATGTCTGGAGGAAACCTAGCACCATCCCTACAGTGAAGCATGGTGGTGGCAGCATCATGCTGTGGGGATATTTTTCAGCGGCAATGACAGGGAGACTATTCAGGAATGAGGGAAAGATGAACAGAGCAAAATACAGAAAGATCATTGATGAAAACCTTCTCCAGAGTGTTCTGGGGTGAAGGTTCAACATCCAACAGGACAACGACCCTAAGAACACAGCCAAGACAATGCAGGAGTGGCTTCGGGAAAAGTCTCTGAATGTTCTTCATTGGCCCAGCCAGATCCCGGACGTGAACCCGATCGAACATTAGTACTGTCCATGGTGCTGAAGGGATTTGGGAAGGTCAACATTCATAGGTAGCCTACGCCAGGGTTTTCAAACTCGATCCAGGAGCCCCCCCCCCCCCCCTGGGTACACGTTTAGTGTTTTTGTTACGACTCCTACCGAGGGTGGCTCCCCTTCCCGTTCGGCGGTCGTCGTCACCGGCCTACTAGCTGCCACTGATATTTTCCTCCCCCTCCTTGTCTGTTTATTATTTACACCTGTTGTTAATTAGGTTGATTAGTTGGGCTTTATTAGCCAGCCGGCCCGCCTGCTGGATGTGCGGGATTGTTTTATGTGTACTCTTTGTACACGCATGTATGTCACGGTTGTTTGTGTACGTGAACTGTTTTTTGGGACTGTTTAGTTCTCCTGTGTTTTGGGGCATTTGTTTTGAGTGGCGTCTGTTTTCACCTGGTCGGTGTATAAAGAAGTAGCCTACTCTGAACTCTCTGTCTCCTGCGTTTGACTCCTTCCTCCACTACACCCCGGTATTACAGTTTTCCCCTAGCACTACATAGCCGATTTAAATAATCCAAGCTTGATGAGGAGTTGGTTATTTGAATAAACTGTGTAGTGCTAGGGCAAAAAGCAAAGCGTGCACCCAGGGGGAACCCCAGGATCGAGTTTGAAAACCCTGGCGTAGGCTACTTATGAACGTTGACCTTCCCAAATCCCTTCAACACCATGGACAGTACTAATGGTCTTACGCCTCAAAAGTGTATTTGAAAAGACAGCTTACTTTTGAATGCATTTTGTCCTGCATTTAGGCAATTCAAAACTGTTAAAATCCTGGTTCGGTAGCATATGTAGCAAAAACATTTTTTTTAAACAAGAGCACTGTCAGCATTGAAGTAGTCTGAAGTTGTGGAATATGCCAGTAGAGTTTCGATGTAATTTTTTCATATATTTCATATGCCTTGCCACCTTGATATACAGGCACAAGACCAAGACAATAAGAATACAGTGGCAGAATATCTGTATCAAAAATATGTGTGGTGGATATTATTCTTCATAACGTAATAATGGAAATATTTGTTGGTTTCAAATCAAAGTTTATTGCTTGTGTTCACAGTTTAGCAGGTGGTATAGTGGGTGCAGCTACATGCTTATGTTACTAGTGTCATGCCCTGACCTTAGAGATCCTTTTTATTCTCTATTTTGGTTAGGTCAGGGTGTGACTAGGGTGGGTAGTCTAGTTTTTTAATTTCTATGTTGGCCTGGTATGGTTCCCAAGAGGCAGCTGTCTAACAGAGGCAGCTGTCTATTATTGTCTGTGATTGGGGATCATATTTAGGCAGCCTTTTCCCACTGGGTTTTCGTGGGATCTTGTCTATGTCTAGTTGTCTGCGAGCACTACATTAGTTTCACGTTTCGTTTTGCGCTTTATTGTTTTCTGTGAGTTTCATCCACTAAACATGTGGAACTCTATGCACACTGCGCCTTGGTCCATTAATTCAACAAACGATCATGACAACTAGCTCCTAACAATGCATTAAAGTGTCAAACAATTATTTATTTAGACAAGAAATCAAGAACGACAGGACGAATCTGATTAACATCCCAAATAGCACTGTAGAAGTTATCAAATGCAATATATATGTACACTGGGAGAATTTGGACAAGATCAACTAAGTATGATATGTACAGCAGTAGATACAGTATATTAGAGTAAGCTACAGTGCCTTCAGAATGGATTCATACCCCTTATTCCAAATGTTGTTAAAGCCTCAATTACACATTTATTAAATATATATTTTTTTCAGTTTTTAGAAATGTTTACAAATTTATTGAAAATGAAATACATAAATATCCAGTAGCGGAGCGTGGGTAAAATCACTGGGGAAGCCAAGCCAGAAAAAAAAACATATTACAACCTATGGGTTGTGATAATTGCGTTGTTTGCTCTATAACCTGTTAGTTCATATGCCTTGCCACCTTGATATACAGGCACAAGACCAAGACAATAACAAGACAGTGGCAGAATATCTGTGGCATTGTGTTGTGTGACACAAGGTGGGTGGATTATCTTGGCAAGTAAGAAATGCTCACTAACAGGGATGTTAACACATTTGTGCAAAGACAACTTGAAAATTTTAAGCTACAAATATTTCATTTTGAGAGAGTATCATTGTTTGAAGTGTTAGTAGCATTGGTTTGATATTTTGTATGTACTTTGTTGAGTTCATTAGTTTTGTTTACTTTTATCAGGAATATTATTTTGATTGATTTGTAGGATTCTGCAGAAATTCATTAGGAATGTAGGGTCCCACTATTACCCTCACACAATGGTATGTTTCAAGAAATAGTGGCCACTGTGACTTTGTGAAGTTGTTGTTTTGTACATATGGCACTACATTCCATTTTAGACTATTGCTCACCTGCTGTGATTTTAGATGTTACTTAAACATATTTTTTAAAGTGTTTTTACTATTCAAAGAATTTTTGGTTACTTAATTTATTCATGATTAATATGATTCAACTGTAAATAGTGTTAATTCTAATTTATACTGTAGAGTATATGTATTTCATGTGGTCATATTAAAAAAAATGATAATTTTCTTTGCATATAAGTTATTTTTGGATCACGATCTTTAAGTGCTTTGCTATTCATGCTGCATATGTTGCCCTGGATCTATCCTCTGAATGTAGTTCACTGATAAGCGTTGGAAGTGTACAGTTAGTTATTTGTACTCTTCCAATTTAATATTAATGGCTGATAAATACCTTGACCAAACCTTGACCATCAAGAAGAATAGAGCACTTGGAAACATGATCATTTAAATTGTGTCATAAGGTCTGCATGTCTTCATATGGCAGCAGTCGATGTTTCATGACGATTTATGATTGATGACAGGTAATGTTTATGAAAGAATGTATGCAAACTTGAACAAAGTAGCTGATACAAGTCATAAACCTTTTTAAAATGCTGTAGATTTAAAAATATATATTTTAAACAGATTGTACTATCCATATATCCTGCCTGGCAAATGTAAATCAAACAAATGGTAGCCTACTATCCTCACTGCCTCAAATGTACAGTGGGGTTAGAAATTATTGTCATCCTTCATAAATATGAGAAAAACGGACTGTATTCAAATAAATAATACAAATACAGAGAAATATTGTATTAAAAAAGAAAGAAATTATATTATTTTATACTAATACAATTGCTCAGAGAATGAGATTTTGTTTAACAAGTAATACTTTTTTCTCAAAAAGGTAGGGGTCAAAATAAAAAATAAAAAACGCAAAGTGAGGTATTGAAAGGTACTGAAAACAGGGGCATCAAATGTATTGGTCGAATACACATTTAGCAGATGTTATTGCGAAATGTTTGTGTTCCTAGCTCCAACAGTGCAGTAATATCTAACAATTCACAACAATACACGCAAATCTAAAAGTCAAAGAATGGAATTAAGAAATATAGAAATATTAGGACGAGCAAGGTCGGACTCCGGAGTGTGTGTGTGTATATATGTATATATACACTGCTCAAAAAAATAAAGGGAACACTAAAAAAACACATCCTAGATCTGAATGAATGAAATATTCTTATTAAATACTTTTTTCTTTACATAGTTGAATGTGCTGACAACAAAATCACACAAAATGTATCAATGGAAATCAAATTTATCAACCCATGGAGGTCTGGATTTGGAGTCACACTCAAAATTAAAGTGGAAAACCACACTACAGGCTGATCCAACTTTGATGTCATGTCCTTAAAACAAGTCAAAATGAGGCTCAGAGTGTGTGTGGCCTCCACGTACCTGTATGACCTCCCTACAACGCCTGGGCATGCTCCTGATGAGGTGGCAGATGGTCTCCTGAGGGATCTCCTCCCAGACCTTGACTAAAGCATCCGCCAACTCCTGGACAGTCTGTGGTGCAACGTGGCGTTGGTGGATGGAGCGAGACATGATGTCCCAGATGTGCTCAATTGGATTCAGGCCTGGGGAACGGGCGGGCCAGTCCATAGCAGCAATGCCTTCCTCTTGCAGGAACTGCTGACACACTCCAGCCACATGAGGTCTAGCATTGTCTTGCATTAGGAGGAATCCAGGGCCAACCGCACCAGCATATGGTCTCACAAGGGGTCTGAGGATCTCATCTCGGTACCTAATGGCAGTCAGGCTACCTCTGGCGAGCACATGGAGGGCTGTGCAGCCCCCCAAAGAAATGCCACCCCACACCATAACTGACCCACCGCCAAACCGGTCATGCTGGAGGATGTTGCAGACAGCAGAACGTTCTCCACGGCGTCTCCAGACTGTCACGTCTGTCACATGTGCTCAGTGTGAACCTGCTTTCATCTGTGAAGAGCACAGGGCGCCAGTGGCGAATTTGCCAATCTTGGTGTTCTCTGGCAAATGAAAAACGTCCTGCACGGTGTTGGGCTGTAAGCACAACCCCCACCTGTGGACGTCGGGCCCTCATACCACCCTCATGGAGTCTGTTTCTGACCGTTTGAGCAGACACATGCACATTTGTGGCCTGCTGGAGGTCATTTTGCAGTGCTCTGGCAGTGCTCCTCCTGCTACTCCTTGCACAAAGGCGGAGGTAGCGGCCCTGCTGCTGGGTTGTTGCCCTCCTACGGCCTCCTCCACGTCTCCTGATGTACTGGCCTGTCTCCTGGTAGCGCCTCCATGCTCTGGACACTACGCTGACAGACACAGCAAACCACATCTCGCATTGATGTGTCATCCTGGATGAGCTGCACTACCTGAGCCACTTGTGTGGGTTGTAGACTCCGTCTCATGCTACCACTAGAGTGAAAGCACCGCCAGCATTCAAAAGTGACCAAAACATCAGCCAGGAAGCATAGGAACTGAGAAGTGGTCTGTGGTCCCCACCTGCAGAACCATTCCTTTGTTGTGGGTGTCTTGCTAATTGCCTATAATTTCCACCTGTCTATTCCATTTGCACAACAGCATGTGAAATGTATTGTCAATCACTGTTGCTTCCTAAGTGGACAGTTTGATTTCACAGAAGTGTGATTGACTTGGAGTTACATTGTGTTGTTTAAGTGTTCCCTTTATTTTTTTGAGCAGTGTATATACAGTTGAATTCGGAGGTTTACATACACCTTTAAACTCATTTTTTCCCAATTCCTGACATTAAATCAGAGTAAAAATGCCCTGTTTTAGGTCAGTTAGGATCACCACTTAATTTTAAGAATGTGCCAAAAGGCACCTAAAGAATCTCAGACCATGAGAAACAAGATTCTCTGGTCTGATGAAACCAAGTGTCACGTCCTGACCTTAGAACTTTTTATGTCTCTATGTTGTTTTGGTCAGGTTGTGATTTGGGTGGGCATTCTATGTTCTTTTTTCTATGTTTTTGTATTTCTTCGTTTTGGCCGGGTATGGTTCTCAATCAGGGACAGCTGTCTATCGTTGTCTCTGATTGGGAACCATACTTAAGGTAGCGTTTTCCCACGTGTTTTTTGTGGGAAGATGACTTTGTTAAGAGAACATAGCCTTTTAGCTTCACGGTTTGTTTTTGTATGGTTTATTGTTTTTTGTCAGCGTCATTTTTATAATAAAAGAAAATGTACGCTGACCACGCTGCACCTTGGTCCTCCTCCCTCAACAGCCGTGACAGAACTTCCCACCACCAAAGGACCAAGCAGCATGGTAAGGAGGAGCAGCGTGGCTAGGGGCATGAGACAACCTGGGAGGAGGTAGAGAGGTGGTCGGTCCACCCAGGAAGAGTGCCAGAGCCAACTCCCCATGCTTACCGTGGCGGGCGGCGTACTGGTCAGGCACCGTGTTATGCGGTGGAGCGCACGGTGTCTCCAGTACGTTTTCTTAGCCGGGTGAGCATCCAGTCAGGAAGGATTGTACCAGCCCTGCTCTCCAGACCTCCAGTGCGTCTCCACGGCCCAGTGTATCCGGTACCTCGGCCAAGGACAAGGCCTCCTCTGCATGTCTCCCCAGCCTGGTGAGTCCTGTGCCTGCGCTAAGAACTAATCTTCCTGTATGTCTCCCCAGCCTGGTGAGTCCTGTGCCTGCTCCCAGAGCCAGGCCTCCTGTGTGTCTCTCCACTCCAGTGATGATCTATGGCAAGAAGCCTCCAGTGATGATCCATGGCACAAAGACTCCAGTGATGATCCATGGCACGAAGCCTCCAGTGATGATCCATGGCAAGAAGCTTCCAGTGATGATCTATGGCAAGAAGCCTCCAGTGATGATCCATGGTACAAAGCCTCCAGTGATGATCCATGGCAAGAAGCCTCCAGTGATGATCCACGGCAAGAAGCCTCCAGTGATGGTCCATGGCAAGAAGCCTCCAGTGATGGTCCATGGCAAGAAGCCTCCAGTGATGATCCATGGCAAGAAGCCTCCAGTGATGATCCATGGCACAAAGCCTCCAGTGATGATCCATGGCAAGAAGCCTCCAGTGATGATCCATGGCAAGAAGCCTCCAGTGATGGTCCATGGCAAGAAGCCTCCAGTGATGGTCCATGGCAAGAAGCCTCCAGTGATGGTCCATGGCAAGAAGCCTCCAGTGATGATCCATGGCAAGAAGCCTCCAGTGATGGTCCATGGCAAGAAGCCTCCAGTGATGATCCATGGCACAAAGCCTCCAGTGATGGTCCATGGCAAGAAGCCATCAGTGATGATACATGGCACGAAGCCTCCAGTGATGATCCATGGCAAGAAGCCTGCAGCGACGTTCTCCAAACTGTAGTCTGGCTTTCTTATGGCGGTTTTGGAGCAGTGGCTTCTTCCTTGCTGAGCTGCCTTCCAGGTTATGTCGATATTAAGACTGGTTTTACTGTGGATATAGATACTTTTGTACCTGTTTCCTCCAGCATCTTCACAAGGTCCTTTGCTGTAGTTTTAGGATTGATTTGCACTTTTCTCGCCAAAGTATGTTCATCTCTAGGAGACAGAACGCGTCTCCTTCCTGAGCTGTATGACGGCTGCGTGGTCCTATGGTGTCTATACCTGTGTACTATTGTTTGTACAGATGAACGTGGTACCTTCAGGCCTTTGGAAATTGCTCCCAAGGATGAACCAGACTTGTGGAGGTCTACAATTTATTTTCTGAGGTCTTGGCTGATTTCTTTTGATTTTCCCAGGATGTCAAGCAAAGAGGCACTGAGTTTGAAGGTAGGCCTTGAAATACATCCACAGGTACACCTCCAGTTGACTAAAATGATGTCAATTAGCCAATCAGAAGCTTCTAAAGCATGACATATTTTTCTGGAATTTTCCAAGCTGTTTAAAGGCATGGCCTACTTAGTGTATGTAAACTTCTGACCCACTGGAATTGTGGTACAGTGAATTATAAGTGAAATAATCTGTCTGGGAACAATTGTTGAAAAAATTACTTGTGTCATGCACAAAGTAGATGTCCTAACCAACTTGCCAAAACTATATATATATAAATTTTGTTAGGTTACAGCCTTATTCTAAAATTGATTAAATCATTTTTTCCCCTCATCAGTCTACACACAATACCCCATAATGACAAAGCAAAACGTTTTTTACAAATTTTTGCTAATTTATTAAAATAAAATAAAAAACTGAAATATTGCATTTACATATGTATTCAGACCCTTTACTCAGTACTTTATAGAAGCAACTGTGGCAGCGATTACAGCCTTGAATCTTCCACAAGTTTGGCACACCTGTATTTGGGGAGTTTCTCCCATTCTTCTCTGCAGAACCTCTCAAGCTCTGTCAGGTTGGATGGGGAGCATCACTGCACAGCTATTTTCAGGTCTCTCCACAGATGTTCGATCGGGGTCAAGTCCGGGCTCTGGCTGGGCCACTCAAGGACATTCAGAGACTTGTCATGCATTGTCAGTGCTGTGTGCTTAGGGTCATTGTCCTGTTTGAAGGTGAAGCTTCACCCCATGAGCAGGTTTTCATCAAGGATCTCTCTGTACTTTGCTCCGTTCATCTTTCCTTCGATCCTGACTAGTCTTCCAGTCACTGCAGCTGAAAACATCCACACAGCATGATTCTGCCACCACCATTCTTCACCGTAGGAATGGTGCCAAGTTTCCTCCATACGTGACACTTGACATTCAGGCCAAAGAGTTCAATCTTGGTATACGGGTGTCGTCGTCAGATGAAGAGGAATCAGACCAAAGCACAGCGTGCTAAGTGTTCATTACTTTTTATTTAAACTGAACACTAAACAAAATAACAAAGTTAATTACTGAAACTGAAACAGTTCTGTTATTCTCAAGAAGGTGTTTAGCTTGTCCGGGAGCAAGACGTCGGTGTCCACGACGTGGCTGGTTTTCCCTTTGTAATCCACGATTGTCTGGAGTCCCTGCCACATATGTCTCGTGTCTGAGCCATTGAATTGCGACTCCTCTTTTACTATGTACTGTTTGATTGCCTTACGGAGGGCATAACTGCACTATTTGTATTCAACCATATTCCCAGTCAATTTGCTGTGGTTAAGTGTGGTGGTTTGCCTTTTCAGTTTTGTACAAATGCTGCCATCTATCCACGGTTTTTGTTTTGGGTGGGTTTAAATAGTAATGTTGTGAACAACATCCCCTATACACTTCCTAATGAACTTAGTCACTGTGTCAGTGTATATGTCAATGTTATTCTTAGAGGCAACCTGGAACATATTCCAGTCCGCGTGATCAAAATAGTCTTGAACGGATTCCGATTGGTTAGACCAGCATTGAATAGACCTTTGCACAGGTACTTCCTGTTTGAATTTCTGCCTGTAGAAAGGGATGAGCAAGAATGGAGTTGTGATCTGATTTGCCGAACGGGGAGCGGGGGAGGACCTTGTAGCCATCCTGGAGTTTTTGAAGTGTGAGTACCACAGGCGAAGTGTTGATAGAACTTCAGTAGCGTTTTTCTTGTTAAATGCGGCCTCAGGATATATGGTTTCTGGTTTACACAACGTCCAGTGTAGTTCCTGGACGGCCGTTGTGCTATCGGCTTGAGGGGGAATACACACGGCTGTGACTGTAACCCGAAGAGAATTCTCCCGGGAGTTAATGCAGTCGGCATTTGATTGTGAGGTATTCTAGGTCAGGTGAACAAAAGGACTTGAGTTCCAGTACGCCACACCATGAGTAGTTAATCATAAAACATACACCTCCGCCTTTCTTCTTCCTGGAGAGTTCTTTATTCCTGCCTGTGTGATGTACTGAGAACCCAGCTGGCTGTATGGACGGGGGCAGTATATCCGGAGAGCGCCATGAATCAGTGGAACAGAGTATGTTTCAGTCCCTGATGTCTCTTAGGAAGGAGGTCCTCCCCCTGAGCTCGTCTACTATATTGTCCAGGGACTGAACTTTAGCAAGTAATATACTCGGAAGCAGTGGATGATGTGCACACCTCCTGAGCAGGATTAGAAGTCCACTCCATCCACTCAGAGCTGCCATGTCTATTGGTGCCAAGACCATGATGCTGTTGACCTAAACAAGGGCCCCAGGACCAGTGTAAGCAATATTGCCCCCCATAGCATCAAAGATTCACCACCATATTTTTCAGTAGGTATAGGGTTCTTTTCTGCTTATGAATTCTCATTACGATAACAAACCCACCACTGGTGTCTGGCCAAATAATTATATTTTCATGTCAGTGGGGTTAATTGGCCTCCAGACTTGAAATCCGTTGAAAACCTGTGGCTTGAATTGAAAACGGCAGTCCATAAGCGCAGAGGAAGGATATCAAGGATCTGGAAGGAGTCTGTATGGAGGAATAGTATAAGATCCCTCCCAATGTGTTCTCCAACTCATAAAACATTTTAGAAAAAGGCTCAGTGCTGTTTTCCTCACAAGGTGAGGTGTGTGTGTGTGTGTAAGCATTTATCAGCAAATGCTGTCATTTCAATGAAGGATTTTTATTATTATTTGAAGTTCATAACATTTGATCAACGTGTCTCATTTTACATAACTTTTTTTTTTAAATCCACAATTCATATCAAGAACTTGAAATTAGCTCTCAGTTGTGTTGTCCATTTAGTGAATCACTCTCCTCTCCATATTCCATTAGCTTCTGATAGCCTTCCCCCTCCATTTCCCCTTTAATTGTTTCTTCCTCCTCCATTTCATCTGCTGAACTTTTCCTCTTTCCCTGTTCTCCTTCTCTCTCCGATCGGATGGATGGTATCCCGACACTCCTCTGTCTTGCAAGGGAGAGAGCTATGCCCTTCTCATAGTACGCACATTCGTTAATGAAGAATGGATAGAGTGGCTCAGTCCCTTTGTACTTTAGTGTCTCTCCAGAGAAAGTCTGGAACACAGGGTCATTGGGTCGGAGGAGGCAGAAGTCCCGATCCTGAGAGAGAGGGGGGAGAGAGAGACAGAGGAGTTAAAGAGTGGAGGAGTGTGGGTATACCAAATCCTGACCCAGAGATTGCTTTGCTGTTACTTAGCAAGGAACTATTGTGCATCCCATACTGAGTGAGTGTCCAGTTGTTAAAGTTTCATGGGCATTGTATACCTGGAGTTGAGGATGAATGGCGGCTGTAATACCGTGGGTCTCAAAGTCTCTTGGGTAGTCCACATTTTTCACCATGGTGTACACATCCACTTTTCCTCCTTCAAATTGGGTACCTGTGAAAGAGAGAGACAGCGAGAGGGGGAGATAAAGAGGGGAAGAGAAAGCTCTGTGGGATGAATCTGAATGAGGGGTTACAATTCAAGCATGTGGGACAGTGAACTATTTCAATCTGAAAGCAGCGCTGAATTGAATGTTGGAAAGGATTCTGTAGGCCATGTACCTGAGTTAAAGAGGTGGACCCATTCTATCATGTGCTGGACCCCTTCTTGCATTGTGGATAAAATATTGGACCTGACTACTCCATGGGCCTGAGGACCAATCTCAATCGCTGCAGAGGAAAAAAGACACATTTACATGAATTGCATTTCAAATACACATATGATATAGTATGATTCCAATACATTGTACGCAATTATAACATGTATTGCAACATTAGTTTTACAATTCCTGCCTTAATCTTTCTCTGGAGAGACACAAACAAATATATATCAAGGGTAGCACAATAAAGTCAGTCACGGGATAAAGTCATCACAATGGAAATACGTGACTGACTTTATTGTGCTATCCTTGATATATATGTGTTTATGTACAGTATGTACTAGCTGTATATGTGTTTTTTAAATTGTCAAAACAAACTCAATCAACTAAGCACAGTTAAAAATGGAAAAGAAGGTTCCATTTTAAAAGCATGAACAAAATCTAAATGCAGAGAGATGTGCATCATCAGACTACCATGGCAAAAAAACTGAAAAATGTACTGGTATTAAAGAAGCCCACCTCCCTACTTACTCACCAAAGCCATGTTTGCCTACAGAATCGAGGGAATATGCTTCATTGAGGGGAAGGTCAAAGTGAATGAACCTCACAGGTATGTCAGACATTTGTCTCTGGAAAACAAAATCAATTGTCAATACCCCAGTGGTAACCTGACAGAAATCATCTCAAGATAACGTGGGTAAGATCATAGAATCGCAGATCTTTTTTTCCACCATGATTGTGTGTATCCTCAAAATAGATCTGGTTCAAAGTTCTTAGCATAATTTAGGCTACTATTCAAAGATCATTCAGAATTGTTAGAAGCAGACTAGTTAAGGCCAACCTCATTTTCTACCCTACTGAGTTCCTAAATTAAAATAAATTATTAAAATATTTATTTATAAAAAAATATTTAAAAACATTGTATACCTCGTTAACTTTCATTCATCCATATTGATCTTTAAGAATAGAACTATCCCATATTTTCAATCAGTGCAGATCTACTCTAATGAGAAAATGCATCCAAAATAATGAGTCTCTGTGAGGATTGTTTTCTCTTGCCTGCAGGTATCTGTAGATGTGAAGAGAGATCCAGTCACAGTCTGAGTAGGCGATGAGGCACAGGCCCATGTTAGCGGTTGTGTTGTGGAGGTCACACACCAGGTCCATGGCCTCTGGACTACCTTTAGGACCTAGCAGGGTGTTCAGCTCCTGGGACCGGACTATCTCATAGGGGGTTTTGTCTGTCACAGGCCCACTAAGAGGGAGAGAGAGAAGGATGAATGGATGGTCATTACCATCAATACTAATACAACTTTTGTCTCCAACCTCATCATCTTGCTCTTTATCCCGCTCATTCTCATCATCTCCTTCCTCACTTTCACCATTACCAACATAAGACCATCATCATGATCAACAACATTATACCTTTTGACATAAATGTCATCACCGTCATGTCTCTTTTCTACATTACTCATAATCACTATCATCACCACCATACCTTCTCCCTTATACTTTATCATCATAATCATCATCATCAGACCTAAGGGTGGCATGGGTGAAGCAGCGGTTCAGATCTGTCTCTGTGTATCTCCGACACTGCTGGACAGCACGCGGGTTGGACATCACGGTCACCACGGAGATGTGGTCTTCTTCTTCCACCTTCCTCTTCCTCTTCAGCCGCTCTCTCACCAGGTACACTCCTGACAGCTCATTGCCATGGGTACCACCACACAGTGCAACGCGGGACACAGTCGGCAACACCACCTCCCTTCCTTCCATCTATGGGATGGCAATCCGAGTTACAGTATAACAGTAAAATGTAATTTTAACAGTATCACACACGTAGAAATGTCACCTGTACTAGCATTGTTTCTTGATATAGTAGCTCACTAGCTTAGCGTTAACAGTATAACGAGTTTAAAAAAAAACTTGGTTGCCTTGACGCATATTGTACCCACACCCCATAGTGACTTCTAGTTCTGTCATTCCCAGCTCTCATCCATTCTCTAATTGGAGGTATGAAAGACTTCCGGTTGCTGACAGAGCAGGTAAACAATACCAGCAAACACCATTGCTGCAGAAATCCATAAGAAATCATGTTGTCAAATTCTTACCTTGGCTTCCTTTCCTGGTCTGCAGCAAGGTGTACGGCCACCTCAAGCTCACCGTGAACGTTTAACCTATGAACTTTCACCTATAACAAAATCACCAAACACACTTTCACTGAATGGTTTGAAATTAACTGAATGTCTGGACCTTGATTGAGATTTACAGATATTGAAACCTTAGATGCAAGGTAAACCTGTGTTTATATTTGTCCTTCACAACGATACATTTAACTACTCTTTTTTAAAAGGATATCACAATTCTTACCCTTGCGGCTATCTTTCCCTTCCCTCTCTCCTGCAGTTCACCCTCTCCCACCCTCTCCCTGGCTTTCATGCAGTTTCACTGATTCAGCATTCTCATCCCTCCCTCTCAATAGTAATGTAGCCTGTGCCGGCCTGTATGCTGTTGTGCAACCCCCCTCCCCTTCTATGACACTCCTCTCCAGTGGACTGGCGGTACTGCACAGTGATGCAGACAGCAGTGTGTGTACTCAATGCGATGTGGAAACTCCACCCTTCCTTTCACACAGCCTCGGTCCCAACGGCTCTGTCCAGTCAGCCTGCTCCAAAGCCCCTCGCCAAGCAGGGTCTCTCACACACTGTACAATGTATAGGATGGTAGGTTCCAGTCAGCCCTTTCAAATGTTGGCTCAAAGCAAATCTGCTCCATTGACAGAGGCCAGAATTACATACTGTATAGTACACGTTGGGAGAGATTGCTAGCCTTATCATAAAATGTAATATAAATATAAAGACAGAGGTGTGAGCCTGTGAAAAGAGAATTAATAGAGAATAGTCATACACAGTTAATTCTGAAGAATTCAATTGTTTTAGTGATAACTTATCTTTGCAAAGGCTACACACCTCTAAATAAATGGTGTCTTAATCAAGTGTTTTTTTAAAGGTTCTGGACAGTGGACTTGAATTAAAAAGACGTACAAATCAAGTTAATTACTATAATCATGTTCAATAAAATGAAATAGAAACAAATAGCTTTTTTTGCCAACCACCAGACCATGGAGGGGGGATAACCGATTCTCAGGTCAGTTGTAATTGGAGAGACTTGAAAAATAGTGTGAGGAATACAACACAAACGATCATTAGTGTATGCGCAGAGATGACTGACAGACATCCCAGCATCCAACCCATTTGAACAGTAGCAACATTCGATGTCTTCCTCATAATAACTGCAAATGGTTTTAATGCAACTAGCACAACACCCATCAATTGAAACGATGTGAAACAAACAAAAGGGCGGGGCTACACCCTGAGAGAGATTGAGACTGAGGAACCAGGTATATTAAGATCAAGCTTGATCCAAATGACAAAGAAATATTTCCAGATGCACTTTTTTTTATTTCATTGTCAAAATCTTAAGTAATCTCCACCAATATCGCAGCTTGCACTAAACAAGACAGATATATTATTTTCTATTGAATTTCTATGGCAACCAACTTTCCTTTTTTTGTTATCCAATTAATAACAGTGAAAAATATTCCACATAGAACTAAATAAATGAGGGACAAAAGTATGAAAAACACATTACAGCAACCTGTTTGACATTCAGGTAGTAATTGCTTAAGTCCTTTCACACACATGATGATTACTGTTTTGAAAGGGATCTCCCTTTCCGCTTCAGGAAAAAAACAACACCAAAACCAAATAAAACAACCATACCATTATCATCATTACTATATAGTAATCCATTTTCTATACATATATAAAATCATAGTTATTTGCAATGGTACATTTTAATTACACTTAAACAAAATTGTTATGAAACAAAGTAAATCCCATATTTTTTGGTGTCAAAACACTTGCATATGTACTCTTCAGAACAGAAATGTATACAGTTAAGTGACAGTTTTTCACCTCAGAATTGATTTCCTCTTGATTACCCCTTTGACAAATACAGACTAAGCATTTACCATAACTATTTTTTTAACAACTTTGAATACCATGTACAGTTCATGGCTACTATTATTTCCCATCAAACACATACTGTGGGTAGAAACCATTGTTCCTAAACTGCGAAAATGCTTTTAAGTAATGGAATTCATTTTTAATAGGTTAAATTAAACTTCAATTGAAATTTTTCTTGAAATATGCATTTTCTTCCCAAACGGATAATGGGTTTGTCGTTCAGTGGATTTTATTATGTTCTGCTGATTGTTTTTAAATACATTTTTACATTATCTGAATGTGTCCACTCATTGGAGATGAAAGCAGGGATGACAGGAAAGGACACTAAGAGAGCCAGCCAAGACCCAGACAAGAGGTCTACTTCTCACAACTTCAACTCAAGAGCACCCCTATAAAAAAAGTTAATTTCACCATCTCATAATATCCATGACCATAGATTATGAGAAAGACAAGGCCCTAGTAAGAAAACCGATACAGTACAATAACTACTATTTAAGAGAAGGAACATACAGTATTCTGGGCACCCACTATCGATGTGTTGATACTGCATGATGGGAGTACTGCACAACGATGCGTTTCATAAAGCTTCCGATGGATGAACAAATACAATCATACTAGCAGAAACCCCCAAACCTTTAGTTCATTTGTTAAATACACTAATCAACAGAAAATTAAAAATGAGAAACCTTCTCCAACTTCTTGAAGGCCACCAATCACCGTTTCAATGACTAATTATATTAACCGAGTTTCATTCCATTTAATAAAAAGTTTACCCCCAACCACAAGGCTCTTGATGAAGAGAGGAACATTAGTATATAGCTTCACAGAACAATATGGTAGGTAGATGGAAAATGAAGGGACTCGAGGAAAAGCCTTTACTCAGTTACCTTCCTCTGACTCGCTGGCTGTACGCTGGCTGGCGGCCTCCCGTTCCCTCTCACGCCGGACACTATGCTGCTTCTCCTCCAGCCTCTGTTTCTCTACGTTGGCTTCGTCCCACTGGCCTACCTCCATAAGCCTCTGGTCGGGTCGTCGACAGCTGTCCGTGGGCGCCACGCCTTCCAACATTAAATGCAAATGTAACCCCCTGTAAAGACTGGCTTTAGTTTTTTTTGTGTGTGGCAATGCTAATGTCTGCATTCTGAAACTGTCCATGTACAGTGTGGGGCAAAGATTTGCAGAGTACGTGATTGGTCTGAGGTGATCTTGGGGAACAACGACAGAGTTCGTTAAGAGTGTTGTGACACCGAAGTTTATTGTTCAATTTGCTTTTTGTTTAATAGTCGGTATGAGTGTAGTTAGCTCCTTTTCACCAGCTATTTTCTTTTAATTTGGTTATTCACTGGATTCGTCATCTTGAAGGACAGACAAACGAACTGCTGGCTAGGTTCAGTTAGTTAAGCTAGCTAGCTATTCTACCAGCAGCATTCTACCACTTCATCACCGGCTGCCTCCAGTTGTTCTACAAGTAACCTCTCGGCACCGATGGAGCTCTCAAGGTTGTTTTTTCCACCTGTTAAATACTGAGGAATCCTTGGCCCTCTTGTTGACGGATGCTAGCTTCCTATGCTCCCTCTGTCCGGTTATCCTCTCTTCACTGATTGGACGGTAATGTTCATGTTTTAACCCCTCTCTGTCCTTATCGAGGTGCCCCAGGGATTTTGTTGTTTGTAAAACTTTAACTGAGAGCTCTCAATTGTTTTAACTTAATCTGCCATCCAGATACATACAGTTGCATACAGAATATATACAAGTACACACACTTACCTAGAAACATATATATTCACACACACACACACACAACCAGTCAAAAGTTGACACCTACTCATTCCAGGTTTTTTCTTTATTTTTTACACATTTTCTACATTGTAGAATAATAGTGAAGACATCAAAACTACGAAATAACACACATGGAATCATGTAGTAAACAAAGAGGTGTTAAACAAATAAAAATATATTTTATATTTGAGATTCTTCAAAGTAGCCATTCTTTCCCTTGACAGCTTTGCACACTGTTGGCATTCTCTCAACCAGCTTCATGAAGTAGTCACCTGGAATGCATTTAACAGGTGTGCCTTGTTAGAAGTTAATTTGTGGAACTTCTTTATGTCTTAATACTTTTGAGCCTACCAATTGTGTTGTGACAAGTTAGGGGTGGTATACAGAAGATAGCCCTATTTGGTAAAATATCAAGTCCATATTATGGAAAGAACAGCTCAAATAGGCAAAAAAAAATGACAGTCCATTACTTTAAGGCATGAAGGTCAGTAAATCCCGAAAATGTCAAGTGCAATCGCAAAAACCATCAAGAGCTATGATGAAAGTGGCTCTCATGAGGACCGCCACAGGAAAGGAAGACCCAGAGTTACAGTGCCTTGCGAAAGTATTCGGCCCCCTTGAACTTTGCGACCTTTTGCCACATTTCAGGCTTCAAACATAAAGATATAAAACTGTATTTTTTTGTGAAGAATCAACAACAAGTGGGACACAATCATGAAGTGGAACGCCCAAAATTTGGCGTGCAAAATTATTCAGCCCCCTTAAGTTAATACTTTGTAGCGCCACCTTTTGCTGCGATTACAGCTGTAAGTCGCTTGGGGTATGTCTCTATCAGTTTTGCACATCGAGAGACTTACATTTTTTCCCATTCCTCCTTGCAAAACAGCTTGAGCTCAGTGAGGTTGGATGGAGAGCATTTGTGAACAGCAGTTTTCAGTTCTTTCCACAGATTCTCGATTGGATTCAGGTCTGGACTTTGACTTGGCCATTCTAACACCTGGATATGTTTATTTTTGAACCATTCCATTGTAGATTTTGCTTTATGTTTTGGATCATTGTCTTGTTGGAAGACAAATCTCCGTCCCAGTCTCAGGTCTTTTGCAGACTCCATCAGGTTTTCTTCCAGAATGGTCCTGTATTTGGCTCCATCCATCTTCCCATCAATTTTAACCATCTTCCCTGTCCCTGCTGAAGAAAAGCAGGCCCAAACCATGATGCTGCCACCACCATGTTTGACAGTGGGGATGGTGTGTTCAGCTGTGTTGCTTTTACGCCAAACATAACGTTTTACATTGTTGCCAAAAAGTTCAATTTTGGTTTCATCTGACCAGAGCACCTTCTTCCACATGTTTGGTGTGTCTCCCAGGTGGCTTGTGGCAAACTTTAAACAACACTTTTTATGGATATCTTTAAGAAATGGCTTTCTTCTTGCCACTCTTCCATAAAGGCCAGATTTGTGCAATATACGACTGATTGTTGTCCTATGGACAGAGTCTCCCACCTCAGCTGTAGATCTCTGCAGTTCATCCAGAGTGATCATGGGCCTCTTGGCTGCATCTCTGATCAGTCTTCTCCTTGTATGAGCTGAAAGTTTAGAGGGACGGCCAGGTCTTGGTAGATTTGCAGTGGTCTGATACTCCTTCCATTTCAATATTATCGCTTGCACAGTGCTCCTTGGGATGTTTAAAGCTTGGGAAATCTTTTTGTATCCAAATCCGGCTTTAAACTTCTTCACAACAGTATCTCGGACCTGCCTGGTGTGTTCCTTGTTCTTCATGATGCTCTCTGCGCTTTTAACGGACCTCTGAGACTATCACAGTGCAGGTGCATTTATATGGAGACTTGATTACACACAGGTGGATTGTATTTATCATCATTAGTCATTTATGTCAACATTGGATCATTCAGAGATCCTCACTGAACTTCTGGAGAGAGTTTGCTGCACTGAAAGTAAAGGGGCTGAATAATTTTGCACGCCCAATTTTTCAGTTTTTGATTTGTTAAAAAAGTTTGAAATATCCAATAAATGTCGTTCCACTTCATGATTGTGTCCCACTTGTTGTTGATTCTTCACAAAAACATATATCTTTATGTTTGAAGCCTGAAATGTGGCAAAAGGTCGCAAAGTTCAAGGGGGCCGAATACTTTCGCAAGTCACTGTACCTCTGCTGCAGAGGATAAATTCATTAGAGTTACCAGCCTCAGAAATCGGCAATTAAATGCACCTCAGATTGTACCTCACATAATTCAAGACACTGACATCAACTGTTCAGAAGAAACCGTGTGAATCAGGGCTTCATGGTCAAATTGCTGCAAAGAAACCACTACTAAAGGACACCAATAAGAAGAAGAGACTTGCTTGGGCCAAGAAACACGAGCAATGGACATTAGACCGGTGGAAATCTGTCCTTTTGTCCGGAGTCCAAATCCAAACTCTGTGTCTTTGTGAGATGCAGAGTAGATGAATGGATAATCTCCGCATGTGTGGTTCCCACCGTGAAGCATGGAGGTGGTGTCATGGTGTGGGGGTGCTTTGCTGGTGACACTGTCAGTGATTTATTTAGAATTCAAGGCACACAACAAGCATGGCTTGTAACCACAATGTCACAAATAATTTGTATCTACCTTTCCAATTACTTTTAGAGTTTGGGATTCATTTGATTAATATTATGGTGTTTCTATTCTAAGAAAAACCAAAAACCTTCCGGGTTTCTGGTAGGATGGAACTGAAAATATTACGCTGTACATTGTGACGGCATGCAGTACAGTACTGGGCTATTTAGCTAAAGAATCCCTGTGTCGTACGGGCACGTGGGAGACCCAATTCCCGACGAGGAGGAAGGAGTAGGCTGTCCTTGTAAATAAGAATTTGTTCTTAACTGACTTACCTCGTTCAATAAAGGTTACACTAAGAGCATAAGATTTCTACACCATTATTTTCTAATTCTACTGTAACCAATATCCAAACGGAGATTCAGTCAAAATAAAATCTCATTGATTTATCAAGACCAGTCCCCATGCTTGTCTCAGAGCAGCGCAAAACGATGCTAAAATAGTTGTAGGCTATTGCTTCAAATCCTATTGCTTCTAACTTCAATATGCTCTTTAAATAAAAGAGACCTACACCATTTTTAACAGCACATTACTCAACAATTACATATAGAGGATTGGAGGATATTTCTGTAATTCAGTGATATTTATTCCCATAGTAATTTTTTATGGATCGATAACTAAATCAACATTGTCATTTTGAAAGAGTATTTTTATCATTATTTTATTAACGAAAGCATAGAGATGCCATTATTAGTTACATTGTTTTAGTTTGAACGTGCAGACTGGCTCTGAGAACAGAACATCGGGAACGTTTCCCTAGTCAGCACCATTATTAGAGCAATGCCCCTTAAAGTGTTGCCGTGTGCTGGGGTACACACTCACTCCCCCTCCTCCTCCCTTCCCCATGGGCTAGGTCAGTCTTCTGTGCGCGGCTCTGCAGCCCATCCCGTGACCCCTGCCCTCGTGCCTCGAACCTTGCCAGCTTTCAGTGGATACAGCTGGAGACAAAATCAAATAAAAACCTTAGCGTAACAACAGTTTTAGTAAGTCATACTGAAGTTGTGCACAATTATCAGTTTCTATTTGGTTTATGTCGCCCATTCATTGTCAGAGACACAGTAGGACCCAAAAGCATAATCAGTGCTCCAACTCCCCCTTGCACTGGTCTGGGGCAATGAAGTGGTTATGCAGGGTACCGTACTAAACCACAAATTACCTCTAAGTCCCACATCATAATCGCAAAACTTTTAGTGGAGCAACCACTGTACATGTACAGACAATCCATTTGATATGAAAGTAGATCTCTTTAAATTATTTTGCAAGATTAAACTTAAGGACATGTTCTCTCAAAACACTGTTTCAGGCCTAGAAACCCAACAAAGAACTGGTACCCATTTTAAGCCCAAAAGCAAATTCTGTCCTATGGTTAAAAACTCTTCAATTAATACCCATTGTAGGTTAGTCGAACAAGAAGCCATGTCAGTATATTCGAGAAAAACAAACCACATTCAGAAGAACCTCACTAGAACAGAAGAACAGGAACGAGATGAACTAATGAAAGATTCATCTTTGGTTATTTAATCTGCAGACAACGGGGGTGCTGTGGTTGTTTTAGACTATGAAAAATACAAAAGAGATTCAGAGACAACTCAGTAATGAACGTTTCTATAGAAAACTGAGTGTTGATCCACACAGGTGTTCCAAAGGGATATATGCTCTAATCTGGAGCAAGCCCTATTAAATAACCTTATCTCAAAACCTGAATACTGTCAGGATTCACCTAGGGGTCATGATTTGGGGCTGTACAAATGTTTGATGTATTAGAATAATTGATTATGCTTATGTTATATTAATAATAATAATACCCCTCCCGCCTTACATTTATAGGGTCCTAGACTACAGATTAACAATATATTCATTATATAGTTTTAGAATTATTCCACAGTTGTTTTCTCTCTCACAATGTGTGACTGAGACAGAACTCTGCAGGGGAGTGTGGAAGACAAGACTACTCAGACATTCCACACTAAATCAACTTTGGGGAGGGGACATTTATTGCCTAGCTTTTAGATAAACACTGAAACTCTATGTTTATACAGCTGAGGATGCAGGGTTTTGGTCTCAGGAGTAAAAAGGTAATGATGTGGTCAGTGACATCACTAAGGCGGAACTTCGGTTTAATAAAACAACCTTTTGTTTGATGCAGAACTTACTCAGAAACATGCGTGCTATGTTCCTGTTTGTCAACTTCTGTCTGCAATTGCATTAATAAAGGTTTTTGAATTATTTAATTAAAGATAGTCATAATGCTAATTTCACCAAAGAACCAATGATTGACAAGAAAGGAAAAAATGAACCTAACAATACCTTTGCTGCAAATGTGACATACGTCCATGCCTCTACATTTTGCTGAAATTACACAAACCTAACACACAACAAGGCAATTATCCAGGCAGGAATGGGCTCAATGTTAGAGCCATTGTCGAACTTCGTAGACTTTTATTAAAACTCATGTGCAAGCATTGCCATCATATGGGAAAGACTCTATATACTTCATAAACAAGATCACACCAATAACGGGTTTAACAGAAGAATGTATTTCGGTCACTTTAGATGTTGAGTCTATATAACAGCATTCCCCATACAGCCCTAGCTCACTATTTGAGAAACAGAGATACTAACGAATACCCACCAACAACCTTTATTCTAGAGCTGGCTTGCTATGTTTTGATGTCTAACTATTTCAGGTTTGATGATGAATACTCCGAATGATCCAAACGAATGGAACATCGATGGGCACCACATTCACTTCGAGCTATGCAAACCTTTACGTGGGTCTTTTTGAAGAACGTTTTGTTAATAATGAAAACTAAAATACATTTTTGAATAAAGTCCTGAAGTGGTATCGATGTATTGACTACATTTTTGGCATATGGGGAGCAACGGGAGAAGATCTGTCAGCATTATTACATGACATTGACCCCAATCTCAAATTCACTATTGAATGTGCTCATTACCACGATATGTGGATTGAGAAAACAAATGGAACCCTGTTTACAACTCTGTATAGAAAAGAAACAGACATAAATACTCTATTACAGGGGGACAGCTTATACCCTGAGCCATTAAAAAGAGGACTTCCAAGAAACCGTGTTTTCAGACTGCGCCGTATATGCCACTCCACAGAGGACTATCTAGAAAAAGCAGAGGAGATGAGCGATAGGTTTCTAAGAACAAGCTATTCTCCACAATGTGTGGATGAAGCTCTTAATTTGGCATTGGGGAAAACACAAGATTAAATGCTACAAAAAAAGACCACTAGAGCTAAAGAACACTCTGTAATGTTCACAGCCACATACTTTGAAGTCGCAAAAAGTGGGAGACGCTGTCAAGAAACACTGGCATGTTTTATCATCGGACCAAGTTTTGCCAGCTGAATTTAAGAATCCACCACTTATTGTATATAGGAGAGGTCGCAATTTACGCAATAAATTGGTCCATGGCAACTGCCAGCCACAAAAGAAAATCAGCCAGGCTCTTTTACGCCCTCTTCCAAATGGTAGCTATAAATGCAGAGGATGCGCGCAGTGCAACAATATGATGAAGTGTTAATACTTATGCCACCCACATACAGGAAAACGGTTCCAAATAAATTACATTATTACGTGCTCCACAAATAAATTACATTATTACTGCTATGTTATCTACATTATTAAATGTCCATGTGGGCTGGGCTATGTAGGTAAAACCTCTCGTTCTCTCAAACAGAGAATCATAAAACATAAAAGTCCAATTAGGAGAAAAGACAGGGATTATACAGATTATCCACATTTTAAATTACTTTAAACATGACATTTCTACTTTTTAGATTTTGTGGCATAGAGAAAGTTAAGATATCAGACAGGGGAGGTGACATTAATAATATTCTGAGCGAAAGAGAATGTTTGGGGATTTTCACCCTCCAGACATTATTTCCTAAAGGTCTTAATGATGAAATGCCTATGTATGTTATGTTGTGAATTTGAACATGAATTATGCCCCTATTTCAGATTACTCTGACGGTTTTCTTGCGCTGTACCCAATGATTTATGAAAACTTGCTTGGTAGGTCGATGTCCTCATTGTGGTTTTACAGACGTGTTTAATACGTTTTATGTACACACTTTATTTGAATATTTATGAAATGCATATTGTTATATTTGGAAGCACTTGATTTCCCTCAAATCCAACCCCATTTGATGCGTGGAACGTATGTGGGTGGGGCAAGGGTGCTTAATTGAAAAAACTCAAAAGCTCTGACGAAGGCCATGATACGTAAAGCTAATTAAAGAGCAGTGATACTATCAAGAGCAGTGTGTGGATTCCCTCCTTTTATTAAACTGTTACCATCCACCTGCAAAAAAGATTGGTCAGATGTGCGAGTGCCTTTTGAATTTTGAGTTTAGCTAGAGTGACATTTTCATACTCCAAGGAGAGAACAAGGCACTCACAGCTAGGGTTGCAAAGGGTTGGAAACTTTCCATGTGAAGTTAAGCCTGGGAATTTGGGGAATTTTTCTCAAATTCATCAAAAAAGTTAGCTTATAACAGTGAATCTTTTTTGTGGGACACACAAGGCAATTCTGGGTCTTGTAGCATATTTTGGTTAAACTACCTCCAATTCAATGGAATTGCAACCCTCTGCATGCACAGTGCATTCTTTAATCACATGTGCAGTGCAAGCTTCCATCACACTAATGAGATGCTATTGAGCCCACACAACAACACTGTCTGAGCCAAGGACTACATGATTTCTGGTAAGTTTTGATTACAATACTGGGTGGGGTGAATATATTTTATATGACATACATGATTTTTTGTTAACTAGTAAATAGTAGCCTACAGCAAAGTGTGTTTAAAAAATTTCTGCTAGTTAGTTTTTGCTACCATGTGGGTTTTAGCGTGCTTGAGCCTGCTAACTGAGGAGTGTTAATTCACCTGTTCCCATACAGATAAAATTATCTTACAAAGGAGTTGTTTAATCTAACTGCTTAACTATTTATCTGTACATGGATTTGTTTTTGTTTTTTCACTCATTTTTCTAAGTCTTTACAGGAAAATGCCACGGGCACTATCTGATGTATGGAGACATTTCACTGCAGCTAATGAAGAAGGAAAATCTGTGTACATTTGCAAATACTGTGCCAAATCATATGTGAATAATGCAACAAAGATGCAAAATCATCTGGCCAAGTGCTGGCCAAGTGCCCAAAGTTCCCTCAGCGCTCACAACAAGCAACCTCTGACAAAAGTCCCTCTACTTCTATCAATAACAACAGCTCATGGTCTTCCTGGAACCAGAAGTTTTTTGGACTCCATGGAGGAACGTAGTCAGAGAAATGCTGATAATGTCTTGCTCGAGCTATGTATGCAACTGTTCACCTCTGCTGTTCACAGCATACACCACTCCAACCAGACATGCTTTATCTGCTAATTTGCTGGATGCAGAGTTCAGAGTTCAAGTGAAGGTCAGGCAAATAAAAGAGAAAGGAGACTGTATTGCAATCATCTCTGATGGGTGGTCGAACGTTCGTGAGCAAGGAATATTTAAGTACATCATCTCCACCCCTCAACCAGTATTCTACAAGAGCACATACACAAGGGACAACATACACACTTGTCTATACATTGCAGATGTAGGCAGTCATCTTTGACCTTGGACCACAGAAGGTATTTGCACGGTTGACAGATTGTGCTGTGAACATGAAGGCTGCTTGGTCTAAAGTAGAAGAGTCCTAGCCTCACATCACACCCATTGGCTGTGCTGCTCATGCATTGAATCTGCTCCTCAAGGACATCATGGCACTGAAAACAATGGATACACACTACAAGAGAGCCAATGAAATGGTTAGGTATGTGAAGGGTCATCAAGTTAAAGCAGCAATCTACCTTACCAAGCAAAGTGAGAAGAATAAGAGCGCCACATTGAAGCTGCCCAGCAACACCCGTTGAAGTGGTGTTGTCATCATGTTTGACAGTCTCCTGGAGGGGAAGGAGTTTCTCCAAGAAATGGCCATATCACAGTCTGCCGATATGGACAGCCCCATCAAGAGGATCCTCTTGGATTATGTATTTTGGGAGAGAGTGGTAAGCAGCCTGAAACCTATAGCAGTAGCCTTTGCACAGATTGAGGGAGACAATGCCTTCCTGTCTGATGTTCAGACTTTGCTTGCAGAGGTAAGAAAATAAATCCGTACTGCCCTGCCCACTTCACTGTTGCTCCAAGCAGAGGAAACTGCAGTTCTGAAATACATCAAAAAGCGTGAAGACTTCTGCCTGAAGCCCGTACACGAGGCAGCATATATGTTGGACTGCAAGTATGCTGGCAAGAGCATCCTGTTTGGTGCAGAGATCAACAAGGCCTATGATATCATCACTTCCGTGTCTCGCCACCTTGCCCTGGGTGAGGGCAAGGTTCTTGGCAGCCTGGCGAAGTACACTTCCAAGCAAGGGCTTTGGGATGGAAATGTAATATGGCAGTCGTGCCAACATATCTCATCAGCCACCTGGTGGAAGGGACTTTGTGGATCTGAGGCTCTTTCCCCTGTTGCCTCCATCATCCTCCAAATCCCACCAACATTAGTCGCCTCAGAGAGCAACTTGTCCTTGTTTGGGAACACACACATTAAAGCCCGCAACTGGCTGACCAATACGAGGGTTGAAAAATTGGTTGCCAACCAGGCAAATTTGAGGCTTTTTGAGCCTGACAACAAGCCATCCTCAACAAAGTTGGAAAGTGACAGTAAAGATAAGGCCTCAGGGTCTGATGTTCAAGGGGTGGACATTGAGGAGGTCCAGGGAGAAGACATGGAAGCCTGAGAAAGACAACCAAAGCTTTAGTTTCTAGACTATAATTTTACAGATGTATGTTGAAAAGGTTTTTGGGAGTTGCGATGGATCATTGGGGATCATTCAATATTCCTTTCTTTTGTTGTTCAGCGAAATCATCCCATGTGAAGAGTCAACTCAATTCCCTCTTCAAAGGGGGAGACACTCTAGACCCAAACTGTTACAGACCTATATCTATCCTACCCTGCCTTTCTAAAGTCTTTGAAAACCAAGGTAACAAACATATCGCCGAACATTTCGAATCGCACCGTACCTTCTCCGCAATGCCATCTGGTTTCTGAGCTGGTCTGCCAAGCTCAAGGTCCTAAACGATATCATAACCGCCATCGATAAAAGACAATACCGCGCAGTCTTCATCGACCTGACCAAGACTTTCGACAATGTCAATCACCGCATTCTTATCAGCAGACTCAAACGCCTTGGTTTCTCAAATGACCGTGAACCAGGCGAGGCTGTCATTTGAGAAACCAAGGCTATTGAGTCTGCCGATAAGAATGCGGTGACTGACAGAGTCGAAAGCCTTGGCCAGGTCGATGAAAACGGCTGCACAGTACTGTCTTTGATCTATGGCGGTTATGATATCGTGACCAGCTCGGAAACCAGAATGCATAGTGGTGGAGTTCAAAATGGTCGGTGATCTGTTTGTTAACTTGGCTTTCGAAGACTTTAGCAAGGCATGGCAGGATGGATATACAGTGGGGCAAAAAAGTATTTAGTCAGCCACCAATTGTGCAAGTTCTCCCACTTAAAAAGAGATAGGCCTGTAATTTTCATCATAGGTACACTTCAACTATGACAGACAAAATTAGAAAAAAATCACATTGCAGGATTTTTAATTAATTTATTTGCAAATTATGGTGGAAAATAAGTATTTGGTCACCTACAAACAAGCAAGATTTCTGGCTCTCACAGACCTTAGGCTCCTCTGTCCTCCACTCGTTACCTGTATTAATGGCACCTGTTTGAACTTGTTATGAGTATAAAATACATTTTAGAAGCAAGAGTTATTTTATACCTCCAGCCAATCGCATTCACTCTATTGAGACATATTGCAGACTTGTGGAAAATGATGTTGGACTTCTCCTTAAGAATAAACAGGGATCCAAATCTTTCCATAATTTACCCAAGAATGAAAAACAAGCTTTGCTTGATTTACAATCTGATACGTCAGTCCTTATTCGTCCCGCTGATAAGGGTGGGTGGGTTGTACTCATGGATAGGACAGCTTATGTACATGTCATAGACAGCTGCTTGACAACAGCTTTTACAAGAAACTCAGAAGTGACCCCACTTCCCAATTTCAGAATACTATTTTGACTGTCCTAGATGGGTATTTAAGTTCTGGTCAGATAACCAAAAAATAACATGCATTTTTGGCTATTCAACACCCTAAAATTGCCACTTTCTATACTTTGCCGAAATTACACAACACTGTTACACAACCTCCAGGGCGCCCTATTGTAGCGGGCATTGATGCAGTAACGGCCCCTCTATCTACTTTTGTTGACTTTTTTATTAGACCACTCGCAGAACAGCTCCCCTCCTTTGTAAAGGACACCAGCAGTATGATCTCTATCATTGAATCTCTTGATCCTCTCCCTGAGAATACCTTGTTAGTTACTTTTGATGTTGAGTCATTATACACTAATATTCCACACGAGGGCAGTATTGAAGCTATGGAACATTTTCTTCTGCAAAGTGACCCTAATGAACTACCTTCCAGTGCATGCATTGTAACATTGGCTGAAATAGTACTTACGCATAACTATTTCATGTTTCTAAATTATTTCTTTATTCAGACGAAAGGTACTGCTATGGGATCCCCCATGGCTCCTAACTGTGTGTGTTTTCGGACCTTCCCTTGGTCGTATTCTCTTGGGGCAGAAATCTCAGAGATCAATTGGTAAACTCTGATTTACCACCCCAAGATATTCCTGAACAACGTCTTATTGCGCCCCTACTGGATGGAAATTACAAATGTAATGGCTGTGCTCAATGCAATGGCACTTATAAATGTAGATCCTTCAAACACCCACAAACAGGGAAATCGATCCCAATAAAAGGTGTTATTACGTGCTCCTCTAAGGCAGTTATTTATCTTATAACTTGTCCTTGTGTTAAAAATTATGTAGGTAAAACAAAGCGCGAATTAAAAGTACGTATCTCAGAGCATCGTAGCACCATTAGGTGTAAAAACTTTACTTATCCAGTTGCGGCCCACTTCTTGGACACAGGCCACTCGATTTCGTCTCTGCGTTATATTGGCATCGAACATGTCACCCTCCCTAGGAGAGGGGCTGACCTTGATAATTTATTGTTAAAACGAGAGGCTGCCTGGATCATTAATTTAAAGACCCTTGCGCCCTTCGGTCTCAACGTAGACTTTGATCTGAAGCCATTCTTGTGATTATTGTGATTTTGCCATTGTAATTGTTTGTAAACTTGCGTAGTTAAATTAATCTATGATCGTATGCTATCCATTTGTTTGTATGCTGTTCTTTGTTTGACATTTTAATATTTGATTATTAACCAATGGTATTAGGCCACTCTTGTCCATGATTACAGACACCTGTGTCTTTTGACACTATATAAATGAGTCATCCCGCAGTGTTTGTGATTATACTCTGATGAAGACAGCTTGGCTGTTGAAATGTTGGTATTCAATTTTGCATCTGAGCTCCTAGATTGTGCGGCTCTCTTTTATTTTCAAGTTTCTACTCCGCTAGCCAGCACCTCGTCTTTTTCTTCTAGATCAGTATAAAAGACACCTGTCCACAACCTCAAACAGTCACACTCCAAACTCCACTATAGCCAAGACCAAAGAGCTGTCAAAGGACACCAGAAACAAAATTGTAGACCTGCACCAGGCTGGGAAGACTGAATCTGCAATAGGTAAGCAGCTTAGTTTGAAGAAATCAACTGTGGGAGCAATTATTAGGAAATGGAAGACATACAAGACCAGTGCAAGATGTGTCCTCCTGCTTAAGCCAGTACATGTCCAGGCTGAAGTTTGCTAGAGAGCATTTGGATGATCCAGAAGAAGATTGGGAGAATGTCAAATGGTCAGATGGTAAAAACTCAACTCGTCGTGTTTGGAGGGCAAATAATGCCAAGTTGCATCCAAAGAACACAATACCTACTGTGAAGCATGGGGGTGGAAACATCATGCTTTGGGGCTGTTTTTCTGCAAAGGGACCAGGACGACTGATCCGTGTAAAGGAAATAATGAATGGAGCCATGTATCGTGAGATTTTGAGTGAAAACCTTCCATCAGCAAGGGCATTGAAGATGAAACGTGGCTGGGTCTTTCAGCATGCAATGATCCCAAACACACCGCCCGGGCAACGAAAGAAGCATTTCAAGGTCCTGGAGTGGCCTAGCCAGTCTCCAGATCTCAACCCCATATAAAATCTTTGGAGGGAGTTGAAAGTCCGTGTTGCCGAGCAACAGCCACAAAACATCAATGCTCTAGAGGAGATCTGCATGGAGGAATGGGCCAAAATACCAGAAACAGTGTGTGAAAACCTTGTGAAGACTTACAGAAAACTTTTGACATCTGTCATTGCCAACAAAGGATATATAACAAAGTATTGAGATAAACTTTTGTTATTGACCAAATACTTATTTTCCACACTAATTTGCAAATAAATTCATTAAAAATCCTACAATGTGAGTTTCTGGATTTTTTTCTTCTCATTTTGTCTGTCATAGTTGAAGTGTACCTATGATGAAAATTACAGGCCTCTCTCATATTTTTAAGTGGGAGAACTTGCACAATTGGTGGCTGACTAAATACTTTTTTGCCCCACTATAGGTCTATAACAGTTTGGGTCTAGAGTGTCTCCCCCTTTGAAGAGGGGGATGACCGCGGCAGCTTTCCAATCTTTAGGGATCTCAGACAATACGAAAGAGAGGTTGAACAGGCTAGTAATAGGGGTTGCAACAATTTTGGCTGATCATTTTAGAAAGAGAGGGTCCACATTGTCCAGCCCAGCTGATTTATAGGGATCCAGAATTTGCAGCTCTTTCAGAACATCATCTATCTGGATTTGAGTGAAGGAGAAGCAGGGGGCCTGTTGGCCGGGGTAAGGGTAGCCAGGTGGAAAGCATGGCCAGCAGTAGAACAATGCTTATTGAAATTCTCGATTATAGTAGATTTATCGGTGGTGACAGTGTTTCCTAGCCTCAGTGCAGTGGGCAGCTGGGAGTAGGTGCTCTTATTCTCCATGGACTGACTGTGTATATTGGTTCCTGACTTCCCTGAAAAGTTGCATATCGCGGGGGCTATTCAATTCGACTTTATGGATCTAGTCCCCCGATGAGATGAAGTCACAAGTATTTGGACAAATTCACTTCTAGTGTAGTCAAAAGTTTAATATTCCTAGCAAATGACTACATCAAGCTTGTGACTCATAGGATGCATCTTCAGTTTGTTTCGGGATATTTTATGCTGTGCCATTGGACAATACAGAAAGTATTTGCTGTACGGAAAAAGAGCGGGAGAGACAGACAGCCATGCCATGCCATACCTCAATAGGCTCTAATTGGTGAAATTTGTGTGGAGACTTTCTCAACATTCCATTTACAGCTAAATATCAGTACTGTATTGTGCTGTATCTTATGGTGGCTGGCAGGAAAAGAGGACACACAAAACAAGTCAGACACTCACGGTAGAGGGTTTTTCCACCACAGCTCCCTACCCTTGAGCGTCTGGTAGACAGTCTTCTGTTGGCCCTCGGTGCCGTTCTCTCCCTTGCTGCTCTGCATGACCCTGGGGAACTCCATCTTCTCATCCCAGGTCCCCGGCAGCACATAGTGCGCCTTCCCATCCTTATCCATCACCTAGACGGAGATATGGAGAGATACAGAAAAGGCAAAGGAACCAGAAATACAGGTAGAAAGAAGGAAAGGTACAGATTTATGTCTTCTTTTTAGTCTGTTACATAAACGTAAAATGTGTACACCTCCTACCTTCCTGGCCACATCTCTAGAGAAGTAGCTGTAAGGAGCAAACTTCAAATGGCAGCGATCTCCCGTCTCTTGATTTACCACATCAATGTCTCCAGACTAGAATTGAAGAGAGAAGAATTGGGCATAAACCAATACCCACTGGCAAATAATCATAAAAGAAAAATACACCTACAAGGGTTTTTCTTTATTTTTACTATTTTCTACATATATTATTTAAATGGCCACCCTTTGCCTAGATTATAGATCTGCACTCTCAAGCAAGCTTAACCTGGAATGCTTTTCCAACAGTCTTGAAGCAGTTCCCACATATGCTGAGCACTTGTTGTTTACTTTTCCTTCACTCTGCGATCAGACTCATCCCAAACCATCTCAATTTGGTTGAGGTCGGGGGCTTGTGGAGACCAGGTCATCTGATGCTGCACTCCATCACTCTCCTTCTTGGTCAAATAGCCCTTGTGTTGGGTCATTGTCCTGTTGAAAAACAAATGATAGTGGGACTAAGCGCAAACCAGATGGGATGGCGTATCGCTGCAGAATACTGTGGTAGCTATGCTGGTTAAGTGTTCCTTGAATTCTAAATAATCACAGTGTCACCAGCAAAGCACCCCCACACCTCCTCCTCCATGCTTTACGGTGGGAAATACACATGCGAAAATCATCCGTTCATCCACAGCACATCTCACAAAGACACGGCGGTTCGAACCAAAAATCTCCAATTTGATCTCCAGACAAAAGGACAAATTTCCACCGGGCTATTGTCCATTGCTCGTGTTCCTTGGCCCAGCAAGTCTCTTCTTCTTATTGGTGTCTTTTAGTAGTGGTTTTCTTTGCAGCAATTCGACCATGAAGAACTGATTCATGCAGTCTCCTGTGAACAGTTGATGTTGAGATGTGTCTGTTACTTGAACTCTGTGAAGCATTTATTTGGGCTGCAATTTCTGAGTCTGGTAACTCTAATGAACTTATCCTCTGCAGCAGAAGTAACTCTGGGTCTTCCATTCCTGTGGCAGTCCTCATAAGAGCCAGTTTCATCATAGCGCTTGATGGTTTTCGCGACAGCACTTAAAAGAAACTTGCAAAGTTCTTGACATGTTCAGTATTGTCTGACATTCATGCCTTAAAGTAATGATGGCCTGTCGTTTCGCTTTGGTTATTTGAGTTGTTCTTGCCATAATATAGACTTGGTATTTTACCAAATGGGGCCATCTTGTGTATACCTTGTCACAACACAACACAAAAAAAATCCACAAATTAACTTTTAAGAAGGCACACCTGTTAATTGAAATGCATTCCAGGTGACTACTTCATGAAGCTGGTTGAGAGAATGCCAAGAGTGTGCAAAGCTGTCATCAAGGCAAAGGGTGGCTATTTGAAAAATCTCAAATATAAAATATTTTTATATGTTTAACACGTTTTGGTTACTACATGATTCCATATGTGTCATTTCATAGTTTTGATGTCTTCAATATTATTATACAATGTAGAAAATAGTACAAATAAATAAAAACCCTTCAATGAGTAGGTGTTCTAAAACTTTTGACCGGTAGTGTAGGTTGTGTATTTTTGTTCCCTCCAAGTTCATCTCACCTGGTTGATCCACAGTTTGCCGACTATGATGTTGTGCACGGTGGTGGTGACCTTCTTCCATGTGTAGTGGTTGTTGCACTTCTCAAAGATGGCATGGATTGTCCCTACGGGAGAGGGTCAACAAATAAAAAAACCTGTAGTGCTGAAATCAAAGGCCATATGTATCAAGCGTCTCAGAGAAGGAGTGCCAATTTACACAGAACAAAAATATAACCGCAATCTGTAAGGTGTCGGTCCCATGTTTCATGAGCTGAAATAAAAGATCCCAGATAAGTTTCTTTCAAATGTTATGCACAAATTTATTTACATTTGTCGTGACTTGACTATAACATTGATCTGAACACTTATTTATCTAACTATGTTAAATTGTTACCCGATTAAATTAATAATGTAACAATTAACTCATTAGGATCTAGGGCACCACAAGAGCGGTTCTTTAAAAAGAGTTACCATATCCCCAATTAAACTCTAGAAGGTCTTTAGCTATCACATTTATAAAAAGTCAACTTATTAATCATAACCTCGTATCATATCATTCTGACCCATCATAACCTTCTTGCGTCTGCATAAACCTGAGCCTTACTTATGAGTCAGTACTACACTAGTTGGTTTAATTATTTATTTACTAGCTAATTAAATTGTGACTAGATAAACATACACATTTAATACATTAAAAACAGGTCCCAAATGGAACGACAACAACGTGGCTGCTCGTAACAAAAGAGATGGAGGGGGAGGGAGAGAGGGGGACAGAGACACTTAACATTGGCACTTTCAAAAACAACTCACCTACAGTAACCACATACAGTTGAAGACAGAAGTTTACATACACCTTAGCCAAATACATTTAAACTCAGTTTTTCACAATTCCTGACATTTAATCCTTGTAAAAATTCCCTGTTGTAGGTCAGTTAGGATCAACACTTTATTTTAAGAATGAAATGTCAGAATAATAGTAGAGAGAATTATTTATTTCAGCTTTTATGTCCTTCATCACATTCCCAGTGGGTCAGAAGTTTACATACACTCAATTAGTATTTAGTAGTTAGGTTTGTAGGCCTCCTTGCTCACACATGCTTTTTCAGTTCAGCCCACAAATTGTCTATAGGATTGAGGTCAGAGCTTTGTGATGGCCACTCCTATACCTTGACTATGTTGTCCTTAAGCCATTTTGCCACAACTTTGGAAGTATGCTTGGGGTCATTGTCCATTTGGAAGACCCATTTGCGACCAAGCAAATGTCTTGAGATGTTGCTTCAATATATCCACATAATTTTCCTGCCCTCATGATGTCATCTATTTTGTGAAGTGCACCAGTACCTCCTGCAGCAAAGTGCCCCCAGAACATGATGCTACCACCCCCGTGCTTCTCGGTTGAGATGGTGTTCTTCGGCTTGCAAGCTCCCCCCTTTTTTCCGCCAAACATAACAATGGGCATTATGGCCAAACAGTTATTTTTTTGTTTCATCAGACCAGAGGACATTTCTCCAAAAAGTACGATCTTTGTCCCCATGTGCAGTTGCAAACCTTCGTTAAGTCGATATAGGACCAGTATTACTGGGATACTTTATATAGATCATTTTGTATCCGTTTCCTCCAGCATCTTCACAAGGTCCTTTGCTGTTGCTCTGGGATTGATTTGCAATTCTCGCCAAAGTACGTTCATCTCTAGGAGACAGAACTAGTCTCCTTCCTGAGCAGTATGACGGCTGTGTGGTCCCATGGTGTTTATACTTGCGTACTATTGTTTGTACAGATGAACGTGGTACCTTCAGGCATTTGGAAATTGATCCCAAGGATGAACCAGACTTGTTGAGGTCAACAAACATTTTTCTGAGGTCTTGGCTGATTTCTTTGGATTTTCCCATGATGTCAAGCAAAAAGGCACTGAGTTTGAAGGTAGACCTTGAAATACACCCACAGGTACTCAAATTATGTCAATTGGCCTATCAGAAGCCATGACATTTTCTGGAATTTTCCAAGCTGTTTAAAGGCACAGTCAACTTAGTGTATGTAAACTTCTGACCCATTGGAATTGTGATACAGTGAATTATAAGTGAAATAGTCTGTCTGTAAACTGTAAATTGTTGGAAAGAATTACTTGTGTCATGCACAAAGTAGATGTCCTAACCGACTTGCCAAAACGATATAGTTTGTTAACAAGAAATATGTGGAGTGGTTGAAAAACAAGTTTTAATTACTCCAACCTAAGAGTATATAAACTTCCTACTTGTGCGTGTGTATCTTTTTATTTTACCCTTATTTTACCAGGTAAATTGACTAAGAACACATTCTCATTTACAGCAATGACCTGGGGAATAGTTAAGGGGAGAGGAGGGGGGATGAATGCGCCAATTGGAGGCTGGGAATGATTAGGTGGCCGTGATGGTATGAGGGCCAATTTAGCCAGGACACCGGGGTTAACACCCTACTCTCACAATAAGTGCCATGGGGTCGTCAGTGACCATTTTTTCTTAACTGCTACAATTGATTGGTGTCGTAGTCCACTATAATAGAGTTGGCTCATAGTTTAATGGTTGGGAGTTCTAATCCCACATGGGGCAGATATCTTTTTTTATTTACAATATTCATCCCGTGCCCACACACTTCTAATTCTGAAATCTGAAATCACACCTGTGAGCGTGGTCACCCTGGTAGCAGTTGTAGGTTTTTATACAGTACCCGAGAACAATCTGTGAGTTAATTTGACCATTGGAAAAAGAGCTACTGCGTAAATATTGAAATGCGGGTTTGATTGAATTCCCACAACTTTCACCTAAATGCATTTTTTAATTGAAGGGGTTGGGCAAAGGCTGAAATTAGCATTGAGAGTTACCCTTTAATGAGAAAGAGTCCTTTCATGACATTAATTATTCAAAGCTGTTGACTCGCCAGGGGATGTTATGAAATCATTAAGCTGCAGATGGTATTAATAAGCTTGTTCAACATTGCAGCCGACTTTGAAGGCTTTGATGCTATCCTACATGGCCATAATCTGGTTCAGACTTCAAATATTCATGATCAAGACCAATTGAAATCAATATAGTCTGACATAGCCAGGTCACGTGACAGGCAAGAGGTATTTCCTGGGTGGATTTGAGCAAACATTACACTGATAGCATTCCGGACATTGTATGGTATCCAATAGGAAGCACCCTTTTATGGTGCATACAGTCACCTTTAGGAACCGACACAAAATAACCCTGCTTGAAGTACCCGAGTACTGGCTAAGGAGACCAGCTGAGAATTTCCAGTACAAAAGACAAGAGCAATTTTCATCACCTTTGCAAGTCAGATTTTCCACATATATTGCCTTGGAGTGTCTGGGAATGGTGATGATAGCGTGTTTAGTATACTCCCGAGTGGCACACCGGTCTAAGACAATGCATCTCGGTGCAAGAGGCGTCACTACAGTGCCTGATTCGAATCCAGGCTGTATCACAACTGGCTGTGATTGGGAGTCCCATAGGACGGCGCAATTGGCCCAACTCATCCGGGTTTGGCTGGGGTAGGCCGTCATTGTAAATAAGAATTTGTTCTTAACTGACTTGCCTAGTTAAATAAAGGTTAAATAAAAAACTACTGCAAAACTACAATTCAAGTAGAGGATACACAGAGCTGGCAATCACCCGTTTACAAAGATGTGCAACTAAATTAAAATACATGCTAATGAGTTTCATTTCATTTCCTAAACTGAATGAATACTGAATTGGGCCCCAACCCTGTTCAGTGGAGTAGAGGTCTTTTTCATGTAGCCGCTGGCCCCCATGGTGAGCAGGGTGATGAGCACATCCGGGCAGGGGGAGGCTGATGCTTGACCTGTAGACAGAGGGCAGTCAACATCATACTAAAAGGGCACAAACACTTTCTAACCTGAACCCTTACTATGACTGTATCAATTTCAGTACCAATACTGATTCCTCTCAATTATTTGTTTCCTTAAAACGGTTCCAATTCATATAATGAATTGATAATTATTATGGCTTTGAATGCTTCAAATCTAGCCCAGTGGTCTCCAACTCCAATCCTAGAGAACATTATTACAGGTAAAAGGAAAGGAATACACTCAAATCTATATTCTTAAGTAAAAACAGAGAAAGGAAGCTTGAAGTCAACAGTCAATCACATAACAAGGAAAAAAGGGGACCAGCACTCACTTGAAATAGTTGCAAACTGACATTTCTGTTTATTTTATTCTCATCTTTTAGTCAACATATCCTACTACAACACATACTACCACATGCAGGTCTTTATTGTAGCCAAGCACTAACATACCTGATTTCATGACATGTTGATTATTTGAAACTGGCATTAGTGCTGGGCTGGAATATAATCCAGCACACCAAGTAGCTTCCCCAAGATGGGCATTAGATCGAGACCCTGTGCTACAAAAATGAACAAACTTCCAACATTTCAGAGGGGAAATGGAATGTGTCACCAGCATAAGACAGGCAGAGACAATACAGACACACAGGAATACAACAGAGCACAGAGACACTGAGGGCTGGCGGAACAATTACACTAGATGAGCCCTATGATAACAGTAAACTAGTAGCTAATCCAGGTAATAGCAACTTTACACAAAAAGGTTGCAGGCTTGGTTCAAACACATATAGCCCTTAGTGATATGAAACAGCACTAACCTGGATACATTCTGCTGATCTCCTGAAATAAAAGACTAATTGAAACCAGCAATTGTGGCACCACCTACTGGAACCATTAAGTTTTTGTCCAGGCTTTGTACAAAGGCATCGATTCTTCCAACACGAGCCCCCTGAAGAGATTATGAAAATAACCTAACTTTGCTATGCCTATGGAATGGAAAAATATGATTTATGAAAGAGGAGTTGGAGCAGTAGTACCTGCTGAATAAAGTGCATACACTTGGATGACTGCACTCCATAAGCATTGTTGACAACATGGAGGATGTCATATTTGGCACACATTGTGGCTAGCTCCTCCAATCTGCCAGAACAGAGGAAAGTCATTATCAAATAATGCCCTGGTAATCTTCACCCAACATACATTGTAATAATATGGAAGTATGCTTCTGTGAGTAATGTCATGAAGTAGACTATATAATAAAACAGTTTACAGACTATACAAATAACATTTGTTTCCAGTGATACCAGTTATAATAGCACATGATAATAGGACATGGACATTTTATTTGTTACAGCTCTATTTAACCATGATTGGATGGCAAAGCAAGAAGTAGTGGAGTGGACACAAAGGATGTTCTCTGCTCCCAGCTCTTGCATCTTAAGGTCCACAGACTCCAGATCTTTTCTCAGCTCATCGCCTTCCAAAATGTTCTCACCACCACGGGTTCAAACCCTGTTCATGGTTACAACGAGCAAAAGTGGTCAATGTTGGGGTTGGACAAGAGTTGCCTTGCAGGGGAGCTACAGTGGGGTAGTGGACGCATAACGTTTGCCGGCATGAGCAGAGCGCAATATACTTTATTATGTGTTTTCATGTGTGAGCCGTGCACCGAATTCTTGAAAATAGAAACAGAGAGAAATGTTGCACTAAGCAGGGATGAATGAACGGGAGCCTACGAGTCAAGCATAGCATGCATTTTAGGCAGCTCTTAGAAAAATTAAGTCATTTTCAAAACTAGCTGAACTGATAGGTGCATCTAGAGCAGGAATGGGGAGTACAAGAAACTGTAGGGCATAACTTACTTTTATAATGTTACAGAGAGTGGTATTGAACACGGTCATGCTAGTACTTAACCTGCAGTGATCATGGCATTGAAGCAGGACTTCTGGTCAATGAGGGGCCAGATGATGTAGCGCGCCTTTGGTCTCTTGTGGCGAAGTGTTAGGAAGCACAGTGTCAGGCTCATCCCGGTTGCCATTGGAACTACAAAACAACTGGCCACACTTTGCACACCTGTAAACATACACAATAACAAACAAGCTAGGAACAAAAGTGTGCACACAGTGTAGCTCTACTACAGAACTGGAGGTGTCCATTACTGTCATACATTTATCAGTAGGCTAAATGCAATCTTAGTTACACACCTGAGTTTTAAAATGTCCAGTACAACTGAATTAGTCAGCTTGCTCAGCAGACTGGAACCTGCATCCTTAGGTTGAGTTGCAGCGATGTCACCAGATCGTCCTATCCCATGTATTAACCTGTATAAAGCAACACATACATATCTCATGATCATGACTCCACTGAACATGTATGACAAAACAGGTAGCTACTTGGAATTTAACAAAGCAATAGAAAATTCCTTTACTTTGAAAAGCAACAGTTAATAAGAACTTGTAATGTCACCAACACCACAGTTTCCAAAGAAGTTGTTGCTGTCCATCACAGCCAGTTAATTTTGCTGTTTGGTTCCTTGTGAATACACCCCTGATCTGATCATCTTATCGAAATAATAGAATTTGAAGGAATGTTATTCGGATATTAACGTTACCTGGTCCAAAAGCTGTCTAATCAGCTGCTCATGACTGCGACGTGCCTGTGACCCCTGGCGAATGTAGGATGCCGACACAATCTTCTCACTTATGGAAAAGTTTTCACTATTCATCTCAACATTCGCTGTTAAACAGATAAGAGTAGTTTAGCATATGCAATTCTAGCAATAATAGTCAGTAGAAACATGTACTTTAGCGAACGTGTTCATCACAAAACTAAAGTACAACCTTCTAACGAGTGGTGTATTCAGGGCTAATGCCGAATCAAAGTAATCCTCAGCTCCGTTTATGCTAATATTGATTTGGCTACTGGTTATTGTAGTGTTTATCTTTAAAACATTTTTTTATCTGCCTTACCTTTGCAGCTATTTTCACTGTCAAGAACCCGATTTCATTCTCTCATGTTTTGAATTCTACTTCCGAGTTTTCTTCTGTGTTTATCATCGGATGGCGAGCCCAGAAACACAAAACATCGCCTCCGATTGGATGGAGAATGACTGCCCCCTCTCATTGAAGCTCTGAAGCTCAAAGTCGATGGCTGTTGTACAGTATAGTCAGAAAGTATTCAGACCCCTTCCTTTGTCGACATTTTGTTACGTTATAGCCTTATTCTGAAATAGATTAAATACAAAAAAGGCCTCATCAATCTAAACACAATACCCCATAATTAACGGGTTTGTTTTGTGCAAATTTATAACAAATAAAAAAACGATACCTTATTTACATAAGCATTATGTAAATTTGCTATGAGACTCGAAATTGAGCTCAGGTGCATCCTGTTTCCATTGATCATCCTTGAGATGTTTCTACAACTTGATTGGAGTCCACCTGTGATCATTTCAATTGATTGGACAGGATTTGGAAAGGCACACACCTGTCTATAAGGTCCCACAGTTGACAGTGCATGTCAGAGCAAAAACCAAGCCATGAGGTTGAAGAAATTGTCCGTAAAGATCCGAGACAGGATTGTGTCGAGTTACAGCCCTGAGGAAGGGTACCAAAAAAATTCTTCAACATTGAAGATCCCCAAGAACACAGTGGCCTCTTCCTAGAGCTGGCTGGCTGCCTAGCCAAACTGAGCAATCAAGGGAGAAGGGCCTTGGTCAGGGAGGTGACCAAGAACTGCATGGTCCCTCTGACAGAGCTCCAGAGTTCCTCTGTGGAGATGGGAGAACCTTCCAGAAGGACAACCATGTCTGCAGCACCAGATTTGGCCAAAAGACACCTAAAGGACTCTGGTCTGATGAAACCAAGATTGAACTCTTTGGCCTGAATGCCAAGCATCACATCTGGAGGAAACCTGTCATCATCCTTATGATGAAGCATGGTGGTGGCAGAATCATGATATGGGGATGTTTTTCAGCAGCAGAGAGTGGGAGACTAGTCAGGATTGAGGGGAAGTACAAAGAGATCCTCGATGAAAACCTGCTCAGGACCTCAGACGAAGGTTCACCTTCCAACAAGACAATGACTCTAAGCACACAGCCAAAACAACGCAGGAGTGGCTTCAGGACAAGTCTCTGAATGTCCTTAAGTGCATCCAGATACCTGAAAATAGCTGTGCAGCGATGCTCCCCATCCAACCTCACAGCGCATGAGAGGATCTGCAGAGAAGAATGGGTGGAACTCCCCGAATACAGGTGTGCAGAGCTTGTAGTGTCATACCCAAGAAGACTTGAGGCTGTAATCACGGTCAAACGTGCTTAAACAAAGTACTGAGTAAAGAGTCTGAATACTTATGTAAATGTAATATGTTTTTTTTAGTTTTAAATAAATGTGCTAAAATAAAAAATTTACTGTTTTTGCTTTGTCATTATGGGGTATTGTGTGTAGATTGATGAGGAAAACACTATTTAATACATTTCAGAATAAGGCAGGAACGTAACAAAATGTAGAAAAGTCAAGGGGTTTGATGCTTTCCGAATGCACTATATAAAGAAAGAAGGATCCCCATTATAGTCAATTGAAAAATAGCAAAAAGTTCAACTTGCAATGTATAGTATAAAAACGTCATTAGAAATGCCAGACGAGCTCATTTTTTCCAAATTGATCATTTACTAATCAGAATAATTAGAGTGCTCTTCTCAAACATTGATGGCCTGAAATCCTACCCCCGCAAACTTACAGTATGTGAACTTTCCTCCACATCTAAATGTGATGAGTTTGCGGAATATTTCAGAGATACCCAGCCTAAAATTGGTTATCAGTCAAGCAAGACCAGATGAGAAGTTTGATATGTGCCCTAGCCTACCCCGCAAAGGCACAATGGATTTATTTTCCCTGGTTGACACAGACATACTCAGGAATGTGATGCACTATATTGCCTTGCAAAAGTATTCATCCCCCTTGGCATTTTTCCTATTTTGTTGCATATATATATTTATCTCATGTCATTGCTTACATGTATGCATAAATAAGACCTTAATATAGATGCCAAGTCTTGGTCATGATATGGTTTCAGTTTTAATTTAACTGTAATTTAAATGAAATTTGATTTGGATTTCATGTAATGGACACACATAAAATAATCCAAATTGGTGAAGTGAAATGGAGAAAAAAAACTGGAAAAGTGTTGCGTGCATATGTATTCACCCCTTTGCTATGAAGCCTCTAAATAAGATCTGGTGCAACCAATTACCTTCAGAAGTCACATACAGTGCCTTGCGAAAGTATTCGGCCCTCTTGAACTTTGCGACCTTTTGACACATTTCAGGCTTCAAACATAAAGATATAAAACTGTATTTTTTTGTGAAGAATCAACAACAAGTGGGACAATCATGAAGTGGAACGACATTTATTGGATATTTCAAACTTTTTTAACAAATCAAAAACTGAAAAATTGGGCATGCAAAATTATTCAGCCCCTTTACTTTCAGTGCATCAAACTCTCTCCAGAAGTTCAGTGAGGATCTCTGAATGATCCAATGTTGACCTAAATGACTAATGATGATAAATACAATCCACCTGTGTGTAATCAAGTCTCCATATAAATGCACCTGCACTGTGATAGTCTCAGAGGTCCGTTAAAAGCGCAGAGAGCATCATGAAGAACAAGGAACACACCAGGCAGGTCCGAGATACTGTTGTGAAGAAGTTTAAAGCCGGATTTGGATACAAAAAGATTTCCCAAGCTTTAAACATCCCAAGGAGCACTGTGCAAGCGATAATATTGAAATGGAAGGAGTATCAGACCACTGCAAATCTACCAAGACCTGGCCGTCCCTCTAAACTTTCAGCTCATACAAGGAGAAGACTGATCAGAGATGCAGCCAAGAGGCCCATGATCACTCTGGATGAACTGCAGAGATCTACAGCTGAGGTGGGAGACTCTGTCCATAGGACAACAATCAGTCGTATATTGCACAAATCTGGCCTTTATGGAAGAGTGGCAAGAAGAAAGCCATTTCTTAAAGATATCCATAAAAAGTGTTGTTTAAAGTTTGCCACAAGCCACCTGGGAGACACACCAAACATGTGGAATAAGGTGCTCTGGTCAGATGAAACCAAAATTGAACTTTTTGGCAACAATGCAAAACGTTATGTTTGGCGTAAAAGCAACACAGCTGAACACACCATCCCCACTGTCAAACATGGTGGTGGCAGCATCATGGTTTGGGCTTGCTTTTCTTCAGCAGGGACAGGGAAGATGGTTAAAATTGATGGGAAGATGGATGGAGCCAAATACAGGACCATTCTGGAAGAAAACCTGATGGAGTCTGCAAAAGACCTGAGACTGGGACGGAGATTTATCTTCCAACAAGACAATGATCCAAAACATAAAGCAAAATCTACAATGGAATGGTTCAAAAATAAACATATCCAGGTTTTAGAATGGCCAAGTCAAAGTCCAGACCTGAATCCAATCGAGAATCTGTGGAAAGAACTGAAAACTGCTGTTCACAAATGCTCTCCATCCAACCTCACGGAGCTTGAGCTGTTTTGCAAGGAGGAATGGGAAAAAAATTCAGTCTCTCGATGTGCAAAACTGATAGACATACCCCAAGCGACTTACAGCTGTAATCGCAGCAAAAGGTAGCGCTACAAAGTATTAACTTAAGGGGGCTGAATAATTTTGCACGCCCAATTTTTCAGTTTTTGATTTGTTAAAAAAGTTTGAAATATCCAATAAATGTCGTTCCACTTTATGATTGTGTCCCACTTGTTGTTGATTCTTCACAAAAAAATACGGTTTTATATCTTTATGTTTGAAGCCTGAAATGTGGCAAAAGGTTGCAAAGTTCAAGGGGGCCGAATACTTTCGCAAGGCACTGTAATTAGTTAAACAAAGTCCACCTGTGCCCAATCTAATGACATGATCTGTCACATGATCTCAGTACATATACACCTGTTCTGAAAGGCCCCAGAGTCTGCAACACCACTAAGCAAGCAACACCATGAAGACCAAGGAGCTCTCCAAACAGATCAGGGACAAAGTTTTGGAGAAGTACAGATCAGGGTTGGGTTATAATTTTTTTTATCAGAAACTTTGAACATCCCACAGAGCACTATTAAATCCATTATTAAAAAATGGAAAGAATATGGCACCACAACAAACCTGCCAAGAGAGGGCCGCCCACAAAACTCACGGACCAGTCAAGGAGGGCATTAATCAGAGAGGCAACAAAGAGACCAAAGGTAACCCTGAAGGAGCTGCAAACCTCCACAGCGGCTATTGGAGTGTCTGTCCATGGACCACTTTAAGCCATACACTCCACAGAGCTGGGTTTTATGGAAGAGTGGCCAGAAAAAAGCCATTGCTTCAAGAAAAAATAAGTAAACACATTTGGTGTTCGCCAAAAGGCATGTGGGAGACTCGAAGAATGTACTCTGGTCAGATGAGACTAAAATTGAGCTTTTTGGCCATCAAGGAAAATGCTATGTCTGGCGTAAACGTAACACCTTTCATCACCCCGAGAATACCATCCCCACAGTGAAGCATGGTGGTGGCAGCATCATGCTGTGGGGATGTTTTTCCATCGGCAAGGACTGGGAAACCCGTTCAGAATTGAAGGCATGATGGATGGTGCTAAATACAGGGAAAGTCTTGAGGAAAACCTGTTTCAGTCTTCTAGAGATTTGAGACTGGGACAGAGGTTCACATTCCAGCAGGACAATGACCCTAAACATACTGCTAAAACAACACTCGAGTTGTTTAAGGGAAAATATTTAAATGTCTTGGAATGGCCTAGGCAAAGCCCAGACCTCAATCCAATTGAAAATCTGTGGTATGACTTCAAGATTGCTGGACACCAGCGGAACCCATCCTACTTGAAGGAGCTGGAGCAGTTTTGCCTTGAAGAATTGGAAAAATCCCTGTGGTTAGATGTGCCAAGCTTACAGAGACATACCCCAAGAGACTTGCAGCTGCAATTGCTGCAAAAGGTGACTCTACAGAGTATTGCCTTTGAGGGGGGGAGTAGTAATGCACACTCAAATGTTCATTTAAAAAAATATATATTTCTTGATTGTTTCACAATAATAAAATATTTAGCATCTTCAAAGTGGTAGGCATGTTGTGTAAATCAAATGATACAACCCCCACAAAATCAATTTTATTTCCAGGTTGTAAGAAAACAAAATAGGAAAGATGCAATGGGGGATGAATACTTTCGTAAGGCACTGTATGTATACAAAACTATGAGGACACCCTTCAAATTAGTGGATTTGGTTATTTCAGCCACACCCGTTCCTGTCAGGTGTATAAAATCGAGCACACAGTCACACAATCTCCATAGACAAACATTGGCAATAGAATGGCCTTACTGAAGAGCTCAGTGACTTTCAACAGGGCTTTCAAGGTGGCACTGTCATAAGGATGCCACCTTTCCAACAAGTCAGTTCATAAAATTTCTGCCCTGCTAGAGGTGCCCCGGTCAACTATAAGTGCAGTAATTGTGAAGTGGAAACATCTAGGAGCAACAACGGCTAAGCCGTGAAGTGGTAAGCAACACAAGCTCACAGAACCGAACCGCTGAGTGCTGAAACGTGTAGTGTGTAAAAATCGTTTGTCCTCGGTTGCAACACTCACCACCAAGTTCCAAACTTCCTCTGGAAGCAATGTAAGCACAATAACTGTTTGTCGGGATCTTCATGAAATGGGTTTTCATGGCTGAGCATCCACAGACAAGCCTAAGATCACCATGCGCAATGCCAAGCGTCAGCTGGAGTGGTGTAAGCTCACCGCCATTGGACTTTGGAGTGATGAGTCACGCATCACCATCTGGCAGTCCAACGGATGAATTTGGGTTTGGCGGATGCCAGGAGCACGTTACCTACCCCCAAGCATAGTGCCAACTGTAAAGTTTGGTGGATTAGGAATAATTGTCTGGGACTGTTTTTCATGGGCCAGGCCCCTTAGTTCCAGTGAAGGGAAATATTAACGCTACAGCATACAATGACATTCTAAAACATTATGTGGTTCCAACTTCGTGGCAACAGTTGGGGAACGCCCTTTGCTGTTTCAGCATGACAAAGACCCTGTGCACAAATCAAGGTCCATATAGAAATGGTATGTCAAGATAGGTGTGGAAAAACTTGACTGGCCTGCACAGAGCACTGACCTCAACCCGATCAAACACCTTTGGGATGGTCAGGCCTAATTGCACAACATTAGTACCCAACCTCACTAATGCTCTTGTGGCTGAATGGAATCAAGTCTCCACAGCAATGTTCCAACATCTTATCACAGCTCAGCCTAAGACCCAGATGCAGAAACAGGAGGATAGTACGAGTCTCAGTACAAGGGGCTGGCAAAAGGTAAGTCAAGGCAGGCAAAAAGTCATAATCCAAATCAGAGTCAGGCAAGTCCATGACAGCAGGCAGGATTGGGAGAGGCATCCTAGTCAGAACTGGGAAGACTAGGAAACACTAGAGCACAGGGAACATGCTGGTTGGACCTGATGGGACATGATGAACTGGCAACAGAAAACGCAGGTATAAATACACAGGCGATAATGGGAACAAATGGGAGACACCTGGTGGTGGGTGGCGACAAGCACAAGACAGATGAAACAGATCAGGGTGTGACACATCTTGTGGAAAGCGTTCACAGAAGGCGTGGAGGCTGTTATAGCAGCAAAGGGGGGACCAACTCGATATCAGTGCCCTGGGGCGGCAGGTAATCCCCGAACTGACAAGGTAAAAATCTGTTGTTCTGCCGCTGAACAAGGTAGTAGTAGCCTAGTTAAATAAAGATTAAATGAAAACAAAGAATGTATTGTTCAACGAGCAGGTGTAGTGTATCACAATTTAAGCCTTCTACCTGCCTTCTCGATCCTATCCCCACTACATTCTTCAAAATAGTTGTTAATTGCATATCTGAAGAAGTGCAATCTTTTGTTAGTCACTCCCTGTTCACCAAAAGAAAGATGCTCAGGGTCCCTGCTCATCTGCGTGAACTTGCCTTAGGCATGCTGCAAGGAGGCATGAAGACTGCAGATATGGCCAGGGCAATAGATTGCAATGTCCGTACTGTGAGATGCCTAAGACAGCGCTACAGAGAGACAGGACAGACAGCTGATCATCCTCGCAGTGGAAGACCACGTGTAACAACACCTGCACATGATCGGTACATCCAAACATCACACCTGCAGGACAGCTACAGGATGGCAACAACAACTGCCCGAGTTACACCAGGAATGCACAATCCCTCCATCAGTGCTCAGACTGTCCGCATTAGGCTGAGAGAGGCTAGACTGAGGGCTTGTAGGCCTGTTGTAGTAAGGCAGGTCCTCACCAGACATCACTGGCAACAATGTCGCCTATGGGCACAAATCCATCGTCGCTGGACTAAACAGGACTGGCAAAAAGTGCTCTTCATTGACTAGTCGCGGTTTTGTCTCACCAGAGGTGATGGTCAGATTCGCATTCGTTGTCGAAGGGAGGAATGAGCGTTAAACCGAGGCCTGTACTCTGGAGCGAGATAGATTTGGAGGTGGAGCGTCCGTCATGGTCTGGGGCGGTGTGTCACAGCATCATCGGACTGAGCTTGTTGTCATTGTAGGCAATCTCAACGCTGTGCGTTACAGGGAAGACATCCTCCTCCCTCATGTGGTACCCTTCCTGCAGGCTCATCCTGACCCTCTAGCATGACAATGCCACCAGCCATACTGCTCATTCTGTGCGTGATATCCTGCAAGACAGAAATGTCAGTGTTCTGCCATGGCCACAAAAGAGCCCGGATCTCAATCCCATTGAGCACGCCTGGGACCTGTTGGATCGGAGGGTGAGGGCTAGGGCCATTCCCCCCAAAAATGTCTGGGAACTTACAGATCTCTTGGTGGAAGAGTGGGGTAACATCTCACAGCAAGAACTGGTAAATCTGGTGCAGTCCAAGAAGAGGAGATGCACGGTAGTACTTAATGCAGCTGCTGGCAACACCCGATACTGATTGTTACTTTTGATTTTGACCCCCCCCCCTTTGTTCAGGGACACATTATTCCATTTCTGTTAGTCACATGTCTGTGGAACTTGTTCAGTTCATGTCTCAGTTGTTGAATCTTGTTCATACAAATAAATTAAATTAAATTAAAGTTTATTTGTCACGTGCGCCGAATACAACAGGTAGACCTTACAGTGAAATGCTTATTGAGGTAGTATGTACATGTAGATATGGTTAAAGTGACTATGCATATTTGATGAACAGAGAGTAGCAGTAGCGTAAAAGAGGGGTTGGCGGGTGGTGGCTATTGGGACACAATGCAGAAAGCCCGTTTAGCCAATGTGCACTGGTTGGTCGGCCCAATTGAGGTAGTATGTACATGAATGCATAATTAAAGTGACTATACATATATGATAAAAAGAGAGTAGCAGCAGCGTAAAAATAGTGGTTGGGGGGAGCACACAATGAAAATAGTCTGGGTAGTCATTTCAGGAGTCTTATGGCTTTCGGGTAAAAACTGTTGATAAGCCTTTTTGTAGTAGACTTAGCACTCCGGTACCGCTTGCCATGCGGTAGTAGAGAGAACAGTCTATGACTGGGGTGGCTGGGGTTTTTGACAATTTTTAGGGCCGCTTCCTCTAACACCGCCTGATGTAGGGATCCTGGATGGCAGGCAGCTTAGCCCCAGTGATGTACTGGGCCGTACGCACTACCCTCTCTAGTGTCTTGCAGTCAGAGGCCGGGCAATTGCCATAACAGGCAGTGATGCAACCAGGATGCTCTCGATGTTGCAGCTGTAGAACCTTTTGAGGATCTCAGGACCCATGCCAAGTCTTTTTAGTTTCCTTAGGGGGAATAGGCTTTGTCGTGCACTCTTCACATTTGTCTTGGTGTGTTTGGACCATTTTAGTTTGTTGTTGATGTGGACACCAAGGAATTTGAAACTCCCAACCTGCTCCTCTACAGCCCCGTCGATGAGAATGGGGACGTGCTCGGTGCTCCTTTTGCTGTAGTCCACAATCATCTCCTTAGTCTTGGGTAGGTTGTTATTCTGGCACCACCCGGCCAGGTCTCTGACCTCCTCCATATAGGCTGTCTCATCGTTGTCGGTGATCAGGCCTACTGTTGTGTCATCTGCAAACTTAATGATGGTGTTGGAGTCGTGCCTGGCTATGCAGTCGTGGATGAACAGGGAGTACAGGTGGGGGCTGAGCACGCACCCCTGGGGAGCTCCAGTGTTGAGGATCAGCGTGGCAGATGTGTTGCTACCTACCCTCACCACCTGGGGTATTTACACATGTTAAGTTTGCTGAGAAATAACGCAGTTGACAGTGAGAGGACGTTTATTTTTGTGTTGAGTTCAGATTCTTCAGCTCTTAGCAATTTTCGGCCAATCTCCAAACTTCCACCCTTAAAAAAAATTCTGGCGAAATTGGTGTTCAAAGAGCAAAATAATTACTATAATTACTATAATTGCTATCTGTATTTTTAAATTCCAATCTGGTTTTCGTGCCCAACACTGTACAGAGACAGACTTAGTTTAACCTCTCTGGGATTTTTGGGACGGTAGCATCCCACCCCGCCAACAGCCAATGAAAGTGCAGGGCGCCAAATTCAAAACAACAAAAATCTCATAATTAAAATTCCTCAAGCATACAAGTTTTACACCATTTTAAAGATACAATTCTCGTTAATCCAGCCACAGTGTCTGATTTAGAAAAGGCTTTACAGTGAAAGCACCACAAACGATTATGGTAGGTCACCACCAATTCACAGAAAAACACAGCCATTTTTCCAGCCAAAGAGAGGAGTCACAAAAAGCATGATTTGATGATCTTCATCAGATGACACTCATAGGACTTCATGTTACACAATACGTGCATGTTTTGTTCGATAAAGTGCATATTTATATCCAAAAATCAAATTTTACATTGGCATGTTATGTTCAGTAGTTCCAAAACATGCTGTGATGATTTTGCAGAGAGCCACATACATTTACAGAAATACTCATAATAAACATTGATAAAAGATACAACTATTATACATGGAACTTTAGATAAACTTCTCCTTAATACAACCGCTGTGTCAGATTTCAAAAAAACTTTATGGAAAAAGCATACCATGCAATAATCTGAGTAAGGCGCTCAGAGACCAAAACAGCCAAAGAGATATCCGCCATGTTGTGGAGTCAACATTCGTCAGAAATAGCATTATAAATATTAACTTACCTTTGATGATCTTCATCAGAATGTACTCCCAGGAATCCCAGTTCCACAATAAATGTTTGATATGTTCGATAAAGTTTTGCCCTTTTGCTAGGGCATTTGGTAAACAAATCCAAACGCACGTGTCCAGCCAAAAGGTCAGACGAAAAGTCCAAAAAGTTATATTACAGGTCGTAGAAACATGTCAAACGAAGTATAGAATCAATCTTTAGGATGTTTTTATCATAAATCTTCAATAATGTTCCAACCGGAGAATTCCTTTGTCTGTAGAAAAGCAATGGAACGCAAGATAACTTTCACATGACCTCACGTCACGAGCTCGTGGCAATCTGCCAGACACCTGGCTCAATCCCCTCTCATTCACCCCCTTCACAGTAGAAGCATCAAACAAGGTTCTAAAGACTGTTGACATCTAGTGGAAGCCTTAGGAAGTGCAAAACACTGACACTGTATATTGGAAGGGCAATGAGTTGAATTATGAATTATGAATTATGTTACACTCACAGACATCATTCAAACAGGTTTAGAAACTTCAGAGTGTTTTCTATCCAAATATACTAATTATATGCATATTCTAGCTTTTATGGCTGAGTAGCAGGCAGTTTACTCTGGGCACCTTATTCATCTAAGCTACTCAGTACTGCCCCCCAGTCACCAAGAAGTTAAAACTTGTTTTTCAACCACTCCACAAATTTCCTGTTGGTAAGTCGGTAAGGACATCTACTTTGTGCATGACACAAGTAATTTTTTCAACAATTGTTTACAGACAGATTATTTCACTTATAATTCACTGTATCACAATTCCACTGGGTCAGAAGTCTACATACACTAAGTTGACTGTGCCTTTAAACAGCTTGGAAAATTCCAGAAAATGATGTCATGGCTTTAGAAGCTTCTGATAGGCTAATTGACATCATTTGAGTCAATTGGAGGTGTACCTGTGGATGTTTTTAGGGCCTACCTTCAAACTCAGTGGCTCTTTGCTTGACATCAATGGAAAATCTAAAGAAATCAATCAAGACCTCAGAAAATAAATTGTAGACCTCAACAAGTCTGGTTCATCCTTGGGAGCCATATCCAAATGCCTGAAGGTACCACGTTCATCTGTACAAACAATAGTACGCAAGTATAAACACCATGGGACCACGCAGCCATCATACTGCTCAGGAAGGAGAAGCGTTCTGTCTCCTAGAGATGAGCGTACTTTGGTGCGTGAAGAGCAAATCAATCCCAGAGCAACAGCAAAGGACCTTGTGAAGATGCTGGAGGAAACCGGTCAAAAGTATCTATATCAACCATAAAACGAGACCTATATCGACATAACCTGAATGGCTGCTCAGCAAGGAAGAAGCCATGGCTCCAAAACCTACATCGACATAACTACCGACATAACTAAGGTTTGCAACTGCACATGGGGACAAAGATCATACTTTTTGGAGAAATGTCATCTGTTCTGATGAAACAAAAATACAAATGTTTGGCCATAACGACCATTGTTATGTTTGGAGGAAAAAGGGGAGGCATGCAAGCTGAAGAACACCATCCCAATCGAGAAGCAAGGGGTTGGCAGCATCATGTTGTGGGGGTGCTTTGCCGCAGGAGGGACCGGTGCACTTCACAACATATATGGCATCATGAGGGAGGAAAATTATGTGGATATAATAGAGCAACATCTCAAAACATCAGTCAGGAAGTTAAAGCTTGGTCGCAAATTGGTCTTCCGAATGGACAGTGACCACAGGCATACTTCCAAAGTTGTGGCAAAATGGCTTAAGGACAACAAAGTCAAGGTATTTGAGTGGCCATCACAAAGCCCTGACCTCAATCCCATCAAAGTTTTGTGGGCAGAACTGAAAAAGTGTGTGTGAGCAAGAAGGCCTACAAACCTGACTCAGTTACACCAGCTCTGTTAGGAGGAATGGGCCCAAAATTCACCCAATTTATTGTGGGAAGCTTGTGGAGGCTACTCGAAACGTTTGACCCAAATTAAACAATTTAAAGGCAATTCTACCAAATACTAATTGAGTGTATGTAAACTTCTGACCCACTGGGAATGTGATGAAAGAAATAAAAGCTGAAATAAAAAATTTGCTCTACTATTATTCTGACATTTCACATTCTTAAATTAAAGTGGTGATCCTAACTGACCTAAGACAGGGAATTATTACTAGGATTAAATGTCAGGAATTGAGAAAAACTGAGTTGTATGTAAACTTTCAACTTCAACTGTATTTAACCAGTCAAGAGTTTTTTGTCACACTTGGTGAACATATAATGTGGTATTCCACAAGGTTACATTTTGGGTCCGGTACTGGTCAATTTACATATGTTGACTCTTGGCAGCGTTATCAGAAAGCACAGCATTGATACCTAACTATATACTTATATGTCACCAGATAATTTTTGCTCCATGGATAAATTATTAGACTGCATTCGTGATTTAAACTTGGATGGCTCACAACTTCCTCCAGCTAAATCAAGACAAGACCGAGGTACTTATTGCTGGAGCCAAAGAACAGAGAGAGAATCTGGCCACACATTTTAATTCACGGGCAATAAAGATAAAACACCAGATTGAAAACCCAACTAAATGTCTAACCAGGTATTTAGGTATATGACAAAAGTAGCTTTTTACTACCTGAGGAACATTGCCAAGATGTGGACGTTTCTCTCTCAGGCTGATATAGAGAGACTCATTCCATGCTTTTATTACAAGCAGTCTTCTCCGTCTGCTCTCCTTTCTGATCTACCCAAGAAAGCCATTGGTCAACTGAAAAACAGACCAAGAGCAGACGGAGAACACACATTACCCTGGTTTTAATGTCTCTGCACTGGCTGCATGTGAGTTTTATAATTCATTTAAAGATTATTCTATTGGTTTATAAATCAATCCACGATTGAGCACCCCAAAAACATGTCAGACTTGGTTTTAAGTTAAGCACCCAGTAGGTCCCTCAGGTCCTCTGGCACTGGCCTTTTAACTATCCCAAAGCCGAAGACCAAGATGCATGGATGGGCAGCCTTTAGTTATTACAGTGCCTTGCGAAAGTATTCAACCCCATTGCCATTTTTCCTATTTTGTTTTCTTACAACCTGCAATTGAAATTGATTTTTGGGGTGTGCATAACTATTTGAGGTTGTAATGCAACAAAATAGGAAAAACGGCAAGAGGGATGAATACTTTTTCAAGGCACTGTATTTAGTCCTACCTCAAGCCAACAGCGTGAAAAGATGGAAAACCACCACTTAACACACCTTGTAACTCTTCTGACGTCAAGTCTCGCACATCCAAATACCTCTATGCAGCTGCCACCACCACCTTAATTTTCTGTGACTTTGTCCCTGCATTACAGTTGATAAACATTGCTATACAGTGCTAGAAGTACTAGAAATCCAATCTTACTGAAACATATATCACTTGTTGGCCTATCCCTCTGTACTGGTACAGCTCTACTACTCACACCATTCCTCTCAGGATCCCTCCCCCTTGACCTACCTTCCTCTACATTCTTCCCTGCCTCAGCATATGACAACTTTTGCACTTCTCTAACCCTGGAAACCGCAACCTGCCTCTCTTGCACTAGATATTTCCGATCCCCAGCCCAATGGGCACCCCTACAATTAAGACATACCACTTCTTTCCCCAATGTTACACATTCCTTTGTCTCATGCTCTTCTGCACACTTCTCACAACTAAGAACCTCCCTCCTACACACTGCTGCCACATGTCCATCAGCTTTACACCTGTAACAAAGTAATGTATTTGGCACAAAAGCTCGTCCGGGATAACTTAAATACCCCACTTTGTCGGGTAAAGACTCAACATCAAAACTCAAAAGGACAGACACCGACTGTTTCACCACTCACGCCACCCTGTCTGCGTCGCACCAAACGACAAGCATCACAAACACCGGGAATCTTCCCCTTCAGTTGGTTAACTTTCACATTTACCCCTACCCAAGTAATTACTCCTCTCAATGGCGCCCTTTCCTTGAGAGCAAAAACAATTCTCTCTTGTCCCCATTTGTTTAATACGAAGCGCCTCCATTTAAAATACAGGTTGTAATGCAACAAAATAGGAAAAACACCAAGGGGGATGAATCCTTTTGCATGGCACTGTATGCCCTCTGGAATAGCCTGCTAGGTAACCGGGGGAGGGGGGGAGGGGGGGGGGGTGAAACTGTGAACATATTTAAAAGAGATCTTAAAATATGTTTTTAGCTTAGCTTTTACTTATGGTGCTTTTTATTTGTTCAGTTTGTGTAATTTCTTTGTTTATATTGTTACGTCGACTCTCGCTCCCCCTCTCCGGCACTCAACGTCGCCAGTTTACTAATCACTGGCTCTGACAACCATCATTACGCTCACCGGGCAACATTGTTACACGCACCTGTGCCTCATCATGAGACTCACCTGGACTCCATCACTTCAATGATTACCTCCCCTATATCTGTCACTCCCTTAGGTTCATTCCCCAGGCAGTATTGGTTATGTGTTTCATGTTCAGACGCTACTCTTGTTTTGTATCGTTACATATTCATTGCATTATTAAACTCACACCTGCACCTGCTTCTCGACTCCCAGCGTCTCCGTTACATTCCTTCCAAGATGGGGTAGTAGTCTTTGTCCTGTCGTGTCCCTTGTATTATATATTTTTCTTTGCAAATCTTTTAAAGATATTTTCCTAAACCTCAACTTCTAAATACTCTCCTGCAACCCGCCTCACCCAATGTGGCGTGGAGCTGTTTTTTTTTCTAAATTATTTCTATTTACTTCGGATTTGGAATACCTCAACTGAAGCTAGCTAGCTAACTAGCTACCAGCTATCAGTCAGTAAACCCCTGCTAGCGGTCATCAGCTAACCTTTAGCTCAGAGAGCTCTCGCCAAATCGTACAACGTGACTCAAACCAAAGCATAACAAACCTATTTTTCTCTCCATATCCCTGGATTCCTACCGCAAATTCTCAACCTTTTCATTTGGATCTTCGCAACTAGCTAACCCCAATCCCGGGAGACTACTCCTGGCTAGCGTTTCCATCCAAGAGCAAGTACCAATTAGCCTGAAGCTAGCCCGGCTAGGGCTCCTGGGCTACAATATCAGGACCCCTTCTACTGCTGGTACGGGGAAAGGAACCCCGCCGATCCTCTACGACTGGAATACCGACATAATCTGCCCGAGGATTCCAACAGGCCCCTCAGGCGCGACGTCCGCTGAAGGCCCATTCTGCTTACCGCGGCCCACTAGCTATCTAGAGCTACTTGGAACCCTACTAATCCACGACTGGTCTATTGATGTCACTGCACGAGGAGGCAAAAACAGACTTTCCTACATCGAGACGTCCCCCAAAGGCCCTTCTGCTAACTTGATAGCCCCGGTCTGCTAACCGCTAGCTTGCTTGCCCCAGTCTGATAACTGCTAGCTTGTTAGCCCCGGCCTACAAACTGTGAGCTTGTTAGCCCCAGCCTGCTAACTGTCTGAATCGCTGTGTCCCCAGCCAGCCCAATCACTCACTGAACCCATATGATCACTTGGCTACACATGCCTCTCTCTAATATCAATATGACTCGTCCATTACTGTCCTGGTTAGTGATTACTGTCTTATTTCACTGTAGAGCCTCTAGCCCTGCTCAGTATGCCTTAACCAACCATGTTGTTCCAGCTCCTAGATATGAGATGACATCACCTGGTTTAAACATCTCTAGAGACTATATCTCTCTCATCATTACTCAATGCCTAGGATTACCTCCATTGTACTCACATCCTACCATACCTTTGTCTGTTCACTATGCCTTGAATCTATGCTATCGTTCCCAGCAACCTGCTCCTTTTACTCTCTGTTCCAAACGTGCTAGACGTCCAGTTCGTATAGCCTTTAGCCGTACCCTTATCCTACTTCTCCTCTGTTCCTCTGGTAATGTAGAGGTTAATCCAGGTCCTGCAGTGCCTAGCTCCACTCCCACTCCACAGGTGCTCTCATTTGTTGACCTCTGTAACTGTAAAAGCCTTGGTTTCATGCATGTAATCATTAGAAGCCTACTCCCTAAGTTTGCTTTACTCACTGCTTTAGCACACTCTGCCAACCCAGATGTCTTAGCCGTGTCTGAATCCTGACTTAGGAAAACCACCAAAAACCCTGAAATCTCCATCCCTAACTATAACATTTTCCGCCAAAATAGAACTGCCAAAGGGGACGGTGTTGCAATCTACTGCAAAGATAGCCTGCAGAGTTCTGTATTAGTATCCAGGTCTGTACCCAAACAATTCGAGCTTCTACTTCTAAACATTCACCTTTCCAGAAACAAGTCTCTCACCATTGCAGCTTGATATAGACCACCTTCAGCCCCCATCTGTGCCCTCGACACCATATGTGAATTGATTGCCCCCCATCTATCTTCTGAGCTCGTGCTACTAGGTGACCTAAACTGGGACATGCTTAACACCCCGGCCATCCTACAATCTAAGCTTGATGCCCTCAATCTCACACAAATTATCAATGAACCTACCAGGTACAACCCCAAATCCGTAAACACGGGCACCCTCATAGATATCATCCTAACTTACTCGCCCTCCAAATACACATCTGCTGTTTTCAATCAAGATCTCAGCGATCACTGGCTCATTGCCTGCATCCGTAATGGGTCTGTGATCAAACGACCACCCCTCATCACTGTCAAATGCTCCCTAAAACACTTCTGCAAGCAGGCCTTTCTAATCGACCTGGCCGGGGTATCCTGGGTATTTCCCTACCGGCCAAGCCCTCCCTAACCCGGACGACGCTAGGCCAATTGTGCGTCGCCCCACGGACCGAGCCCGGGCGCGAACCCAGGGTCTCTGGTGGTGCAGCTGGCGTTGTAGTACAGCACCCTTAACCACTGTGCCACCCGGGAGAATAATTGAGAATTTCAATAAGCATTTCTGTACGGCTGGCCATGCTTTCCACCTGGCTACCCCTACCCCGGTCAACTGCACGGCACCCTCCACAGCAACCTGCCCAAGCCCCCACCATTTCTCCTTCACCCAAATCCAGATATCTGATGTTCTGAAAGAGCTGTAAAATCTGGACCCCTACAAATCAGCCAGGCTAGACAATCTGGACCCTCTCTTTCTAAAATGATCTGCCGAAATTGTTGCAACCCCTATCACTAGCCTGTTCAACCTCTCTTTCGTATTGTCTGAGATTCCCAAAGATTGGAAAGCTGCCGTGGTCACCCCCCTCTTCAAAGGGGATGACACTCTAGGCTCAAATTGCTACAGACCTATATCTATCCTACCCTGTCTTTCTAAGGTCTTCGAAAGCCAAGTCAAAAAACAGATTCCCGACCACTTCGAATCCCACCGTACCTTCTCCGCTATGCAATCTGGTTTCAGAGCTGGTCATGGGTGCACCTCAGCCACGCTCAAGGTCCTAAACGATATCATAACCGCCATCGATAAAATACATTACTGTGCAGCCGTATTCATCGACCTGGCCAAGGCTTTCGACTCTGTCAATCACCACATTCTTATTGGCAGACTCAACAACTTTGGTTTCTCAAATGATTGCTACTCAAACTACTTCTCTGATAGAGTTCAGTGTGTCAAATCGGAGGGCCTGTTGTCCGGACCTCTGGCAGTCTCTATGGTGGTGCCACAGGGTGCAATTCTCGGGCAGACTCTCTTCTCTGTATACATCAATGATGTCGCTCTTGCTGCAGCCTCCAACACTACTTAACTTCTTTGGGATGGGGGCAGTATTTTCACGTCCGGATGAAAAGCTTGTCCAAAGTAAAAAGCCAGGATATTCATATTATTAGTAGATTTGGATAGATAACACTCTGAAGTTTCTAAAACTTTTTGAATGATGTCTGTGATTATAACAGAACTTATTTGGCGGGCAAAACCCCGAGGACAAACCATCCAGGATTTTTGTTTTTTGAGGTCACTCTCTTGTCAATGGTTTTAATTGGGAATCTAGAATTCTAAGGCAGGGGCTTGCAGTTTCCATCGCTTCCACTGGATGTCAACAGTCTTTAGAAATTAGTTGAGGTTTTCCCTTTGTGTAATGAAGAAGTACGGCCATCCAGAACGAGGGTAACTTGAAGTGTACTGTACCGAGTAGTCATGGAACGTCTCCTGGCCAACCAACTATATGTCAAGACAGAGAAATGCCAATTTCATCAGGAAGCTGTCTTCTTTCTCGGCTACCAGATCAGCCTGCAAGGAGTAATGATGGATATTAAGAAGGTATATGCGGTCAGGTCATAGCCAATCCCAACCACCATAAAGGTGGGTATGCAAACTTATACCACCGTTTCATCAGGAACTTTGACTCAATCGCCTCTCCTCTCACCTCTCTCCTCAAGGGTGGTCCCGTAGGTTGGTGTGGAGTCTGGCAGTTGATGAGGCCTTCCGCCTACTGAAGAGACGTTTCACCTCCACCCCATTGCTCAAACACCCAGATCCTACGCTACCCTTTGTGGTGGAGGTGGACACTTAAGAGGTGGGAGTGAGGGCTGTGCTGTCTCAATGACAAGGTAATCCACAAAAATTGTATCCTTGTATCTAAGACACTCATGCAGAAAGGAATTATGACATCGGCGATCGAGAGCTCCTGGCGGTAAAGTTGGCATTAGAGGAGTGGAGACACTGGCTGAAGGGTGCCAAGGACCCATTCATCATCCTCACTGACCATTGGAGCCTGTAGTACATACGTGCCAAGCAAGGTGGGTCCTTTTCTTCACTCTGACCTATCGCCCAGGTTCAAAGAACACCAAAAGCCGATGCCTTTTCCCATCTCTACAATTCAGGAGAGGGTCCTGTCCTGAATGGACCCATAATTCCCCCCTGTCGAGTCGTAGCCCCTGTGGTCTGGGACTGGCTCTCTACTAGGAACCTCCCACTCCATCTGCCCTGTAAGAAGCTGAGCCCCCAATTTGTGGGGCCATTCAAGGTTCTCAGGAGGGTCACCGAGGTGACATATAGATTACAGCTCCTCAGTGACTACTGTATCTCACCTTCCTTTCATGCCTCCCTTCTCAGGCCGGTGGTTCCTGGTCAGCTGAATGAGGCTGTCCCCCACGACACCCCTCCACCTCCCCTGGATATCAAGGCAGGTCCCGCCTATGCCATCAGATCTAACATCAACATGGCGCCGACAGAGAGGGCTGCCTCACTTATAGTTCTTAGGAAACTTTGCAGTATTTTGTTTTTCATGTATTATTTCTTACATTGTTAGTCCATAAAATGTTATGTCTTATTACATACAGCTGGGAGAACTATTGGATATCAGAGCAGCGGTAACTCAACCGGCACTACCAGCATTACGACCAGGAAGACGACTTTTCCAAATCGGATCCTTTGTTCGCCCCACCCATCAATTGAACTGATTCCAGAGGCCGACCCAAAACAACGCCGGCGAAGGAGAGGTACTAGGAGCAGTCTTCCAGTCCGACTTAGCACACCATCCACCGCTCCCGAGTATATTACTCGCTAATGTTCAGTCTCTGAATAATTAAGTTGAAGAGCTCAGGGCAAGGGTTTCTTTCCAGAGAGACAACAGGGATTGTAACAGTTGAATGCGCAAACAAGAATAAACATCTCTCTGGAAAAAAATAATCATGTTTCATGATTAACGACTCATGGTGTAATTCTGATAACATACCATAACTCGGGTCCTTTTGTTCACCCAACCTAGTATACCTCACAATCAAATGCTGACCGTATTATCTCCCAAGAGAATTCTCTTCCTTTATGTCACAGCCGTGTATATGCCTCCTCAAGCTGATTCCACGGCGGCCCTCAAAGAACTTAAATGGACATTATGCAAACTGGAAACCACATATCCTGAGGCTGCATTTATTGTAGCTGGGGATTTTGACAAAGCAATTTGAGGAAAATGCTCCCTAAATTCAATTAACATATCGACTGCAGTACTCGCATTGCTAAAAAGCTTGACCACTGTTACTCCAACTTCCGGGATGCATACAAGGCCCTCCCCCACCCTCCTTTTGGCAAATCTGACAATGACTCCATTTTGCTCCTCCCTTCCTATAGGCACAAATTCAAAAAGGAAGTACTCGTGCTAAGGACTATGATCAATCGGAATCCACGCTTCAAGATTGTTTTGATCAAGCGGACTGGGATATGTTCCGGGTAGCTTCTAAGAATAATATCGACGAATATACTGAAACGGTGATTGAGATTATCAGGAAGTGTACAGGAGATGTTGGATAGATGGCAGCATTTGCGCAAAACTGAAAGTACGAACCACCGCATTGAACCATGGCAAGGTGACTGAGAATATGGCAGAATACAAACAGAGTAGTCATTCCCTCCGTAAGGCAATCAAACAGGCAAAACGTCAGTACAGAGACAAAGTAGAGTCGCAATTCAACGGCTCAGACACGAGACGTATGTGTCAGCATCTACGGACAATCACGGACTACAAAAGGAAACCCAGCCACGTCACAGACACCGATGTCTTGCTTCTGGACAAGCTAAACACCTTCTTTGCCCACTTTGAGGATAACACAGTGCCACCGACGTGGCCCGCTATTAAGGATCTCCTTCTCTGTGGGTGACGTGAGTAAGACATTTAAACATGTTAACCCTCGCAAGGCTGCAGGCCCAGATGGCATCCCTAGCCTAGTCCTCAGAGCATGCGCAGACCTGCTGGCTGGTGTGCTTATGGACATATTCAATATCTCCATATCCCAGTCTGCTGTCCCTACATGCTTCAAGATGGCCACCATTATTCCTGTACCCAAGAATGCAAAGGTAACTGAACTAAATTACTATCGCCCCGTAACACTCACTTCTGTCATCATGAAGTGCTTTGAGGGACTAGTCATGGATCATATCACCTCTACCTCACCTGTCACCCTAGACCCACTTCAATTTGCTTACTGCCCCAATAGGTCCACAGACGATGCAATCAGAATCACACTGCACACTGCCCTATCCTATCTGGACAAGAGGAATACCAATGTAAGAATGTAAGAATACCTATGAAAGAATGCTGTTCGGCCTCGTCTCAGGGTAGTAAATTGGTGGTTGAAGATATCCCTCTAGTGGTGTGGGGGCTGTGCTTTGGCAAAGTGGGTGGGGTTATATCCTGCCTGGTTGGCCTGTCCGGGGGTATCGTCGGATGAGGCCCCAGTGTCTCCCGACCCCTCCTGTCTCAGCCTCCAGTATTTATGCTGCACTAGTTTGTGTCGGGGGGCTAGGTTCAGTCTGTTATATCTGGAGTATTTATCATGTCTTATCTGGTGTCCTGTGTGAATTTAAGTATGCTCCCTCTAATTCTCTCTTTCTCTCTTCTCTCGGAGGACCTGAACCCTAGGACCATGCCCCAGTCCACCTGGTCCTGCTGCTGCTCCAGTTTCAACTGTTCTGCCTGTGGCTATGGAAACAACAGTCCATCATTACTTTAAGACATGAAGGTCAGTCAATTCGAAAAATTTCAAGAACTTTGAAAGTTTCTTCAAGTGCAGTCGCAAAAACCATCAAGCGCTGTGATGAAACTAGCTCTCATGAGGACCACCACAGGAAAGAAAGACCCAGAGTTACCTCTGCTTCAGAGGATATGTTCATTAGAGTTATCTGCACCTCAGATTTCAGTCCAAATAAATGCTTCACAGAGTTTAAGTAACAGACACATCTCAACATCAACTGTTCAGAGGAGACTGCGTGAATCAGACCTTCATGGTCGAATTTCCACTACTACCACTACTAAAGGACATGAATAATAAGAAGAGACTTGCTTGGGCCAAGAAATTAGCAATGGACATTAGACCGGTGGAAATCTGTCCTTTGGTCTGATGAGACCAAATTTGAGATTTTTGGTTCCAGTAGTTGAACGGATGATCTCTGCATGTGTGGTTCCCACCGTGAAGCATGGAAGAGGTGTGATGGTGTGGGGGTGCTTTGCTGGTGACACTGTCTGTGATTTATTTAGAATTCAAGGCACACTTAACCAGCATGACTACCACAGCATTCCGCAGCGATACACCATCCCATCTTATTTTCGCTTAGTGGAACTATCATTTGTTTTTCAACAGGACAATGACCCAACACACCTCCAGACTGTGTAAGAGCTATTTGACCAAGAAGGAGAGTGATGGAGTGCTGCATCTGATGACCTGGCCTCCACAATCACCTGACCTCAACCCAATTGGTTTGGGATGAGTTGGACCGCAGAGTGAAGGAAAAGCAGCCAACAAGAATTCCAGTCATTCCAATAAATGTTATACCCCTTGATCATCAAGAATAGGACTTGGAAATATGGAAGATATTAGATAGATAAGCAAAATTGTTTTACCTGAGCATGACCCCAAAACTAAGGACTTATTAACTAGCCCTACTCTGTTTTGTTGTCATGGAGGACATATTGGCCTCATTGATTCGAGTTGAAAAATAAATTCTACGCTCATGGAATGGTATGCTTTGAATAGTACTGAAAAGTGCTATTTACATGTCAAGAAAGAATGCCATATGCTACATTTGCTTTTGGCCTATTGTTTACCTTTTTGTTGGTGATATCCTGATAATAAGCAGCTGTTTAAAGGGCTAATCCACAGATGAAACAATAACAAAATAGTCGCCCTGTCTCTGTTTTGGTAAAAAAGCTGGGTTATGGGCTGGAGAAATGTAACCACTCTCAGAATAATAGACAGATCTATGGATGCAAGGACTGACCATCCATGATTGTTTTAACCATGTTATGAGGCTATAGAGCATTTGTTTACATTTGCAATGTTTACAAACATTGGAGTTAAACAAGCTTATATTTTGGGTTCTCATGGAGTGTGACAGTTGAACTAAGCTTATGAAGCATTTATAAATTATATTCTTCAAGAATCAATGAATATACAGTTGAAGTCGGAAGTTTAAAACTCGTTTTTCAACCACTCCACAAATTTCTTGTTAACAAACTATAGTTTTGGCAAGTCGGTTAGGACATCTATTTCGTGCATGACACAAGTCATTTTTCCAACAATTGTTTATAGACAGACACTTATAATTCACTGTATCACAATTCCATTAGGTCAGAAGTTAGCGTGACTCCCTGCTTGTTTCATTACATTATTATACCCGCCTGAGAGCAAATAGCCTGGATTGTTACTCCCATCTCGTTCCTCGTTCCTTGTGGTACATACATGCAGACACAGCAACATTAAAACCATGGAGTTTGATACACCTTGTATTGGATATGACTGAAGAAAAAAAACTTGCTAAATAGCGATTTTCGTAAATTAACTTTATGACAAAAAAATATCCACAATCGTTTGTCTCTACATTAACTAACATATTCCTCTCAATTGTACATTTTTTGCTTGACTCAATATGACGTTATAATTGCTTACATTTCCTTCCACCATAATGTTTTGTCAACCATCTTTGCTGAAGAAAATCACCAGGGACTTCGTCACCAGGGCTCACGTCAAATTCGTCATTGGAACCACTCGATATGATTGGTCATATGAAAACCTTGGGACCCAAATGCATAATGAGTGCTCTAACTCCCCCTTGCTGTGGTCTGGAGGAATGAAGCCGTGATGCTGGGTAGGCTCACAACTTTTAAAGGAGGAACCACTTTAAATGTGCTGCTCACAATTGACAGCAGCAACATGGACCTGTTAAATTGACAAGAAGGGTGTTGATATGAGTTTAGGCATTGCTTCCTTGTTTTGAGTCTGTTAAGCATGTTTCTCATTTTGAGTTTACCTGATATGCTGTTTTACATTGTGTTATTTGTGCTGGTCTAATTCCTAAAAAGGATAAGCAGAACAATCTGCACGCTCTTGGATAGTAATAATATAGTATATATACTGTATATCTAAAAATGTAATATGGGCTGGGATTCGATAAAAGGTGCGTTGTCGACAGTGCAGTGCACGGTTGGCCTCAGTTTGAATTGAAATTCAAAAACTTCAAATAAATACCCTCTCTTTTTCAGTTTAATGAGATTTTTTTTAACTAGATGTCTTTTTTCAATAATATAATTACATTTTGGGGGGGAATTTACTTCCACAATTGACTGACTTCAATTCGAATTGAGACTAAATCTGGTGCAGTGCGCTTTTGAGTGAATTCCGGTCATGGTTAAAAACGATCATTTTAATCTCTATGATTTCTTTTTTTCATTTTTTTTTTTTTGGGTGACATAAATTAATTAGGGGGAGATAGATAGGAGATACAGAGGTAAGAAGGCCGGTGGGGGAAGTATTTGATCCTACGCAGGCATGGGGACTTTTCATGTGCCATATGCAGTGGCCTGAACCATATCTAGGGACCCGTTTATGAACTTGAGTGGGGTTACATTTCTGCACCCCCATCCCTGTTTACCAAAACAAGTGGCAGGGTGGCTGTTTTGTTGTTTTTCCAATCCCCGACTGCAGATTTAACATAATGGAAAATAAAACAGACATCAAGTTTGAATCATTTCTTTGTTACCTTTATTCATTGTTGTAATAGATACTTTGTTTTACAGTAGAGTTTTACATAGTTATTTTACACATATAGATTATATAGTTAATTTGTCTGTATATTATGTACACCTTAAATAAATAAATCTTACATTAACACCAATAAAATAAAGACATTTACATTTACAGTGCAAAAATGTGTATTCGTGGTCGACTTATACCCTATAATCTGCACTCAATGTGTTTCACATGCTAAACCGATTGTTTTTGCATTTTTAGCTCATCATTCATGCTTGTACACAAATATTCCATACAACTTTGCCTTTGCTCATACAAGATTCTTTGACAGGAGCCTTTCAGGATACTTTATGCATACAGCACCTGTGACAGCAGACATAAGGGAAGCTGGAAAAGTGAGGATGAATGAAAAGCGCAACATGAAATGAAAGTTTCTCTAAGGTTGGGGAAGTGTGAACTCAAGCAATCGACCCCCACCTAAGAAAAAAAGGGTAAGAACAAGTGGTGAGGTGAGGCAAGACTAATGAGCGTGTGGGTAGGAGGGACTCAATGACAGAATATGCCTGACTTGTATACTGTATTCTAGCCACAGACACAGTTCTCTTTTTCTCTGGATCGTACTACAGGATAAGGCAATGGGCACTGTTTAGCGAAGATGAAAAAAAAGTGTGTGTGGAAAACATCTTATCTTATTATCTGAATGTGAATAAGGGTGTGCTTAAAATATATATCTTGGCTTTCTAATTTGTGTTTTCATGTGTGCGCCTGTGTGCATGGGAGAAGAAATGGTCCATTGGGAGTGATAGCCCAATCTGCCTCTTGACTTTGGCGCCTACACTTTAAAGACAGGTGTGGTAATAAACAAATAAATAAATAGCATCAGTATAATGTAGCATACTTGTAGACTATCTGGAGGCAATGTGGTATCTAAAGCCCTCATACTTTATACCAGCAAACAATGCATAAATGGGGCAAACACACAGGGGAAGTCTCCAGAAAACCAATCAATCATTATAATAGTCAATCCTTGAAGTGTATGAGGTTGACTTCATATTTGATAGTTTAAAGAAAATAGTATGATAATATACACTACCATTCAAACGTTTGGGGTGACTTAGACATTTCCTTGTTTTTGAAAGAAAAGCAAATTATTTGTCCATTAAAATAACATAAAATTGATCAGAAATACAGTGTAGACATTGTTAAAGTTGTAAATGACTATTTTAGCTGGAAACGGAAGATTTGTTTTATGGAATATTTACATAGGCCCATTACAGAGGCCCATTATCAGCAACCATCACTCCTGTGTTCCAATGGCACGTTGTGTTAGCTAATCCAAGTTTATCATTTTAAAAGGCTAATTGATCATTAGAAAATCATTTTGCAATTATGTTAGCACAGCTGAAAACTGTTGTGCTCATTAAAGAAGCAATACAACTGGCCTTCTTTAGACTGGCTGAGTATCTGGAGCATCAGCATTTGTGGGTTCGATTACAGGCTCAAAATGGCCAGAAACAAAGGACTTTCTTCTGAAACTCGTCAGTCTATTCTTGTTCTGAGAAATTAAGGCAATTCCATGCAAGAAATTGCCAAGAAACTGAAGATCTGGTACAACGCTGTGTACTACTCCCTTCACAGAACAGTACAAACTGGCTCTAACCAGAATAGAAAGAGTTGGAGGCCCCGGTGCACAACTGAGCAAGAGGACAAGTACATAAGAGTGTCTAGTTTGAGAAACAGACACCTCACAAGTCCTCAACTGGCAGCTTCATTAAATAGTACCCGCACCCCCCAGTCTCAACGTCAACAGTGAAGAGGCGACTCCGGGATACTGGCCTTCTAGGCCGAGTTGCAAAGAATAAGGCATATCTCAGAGTGGCCAATAAAAATAAAAGATTAAGATGGGAAAAATAACACAGACACTGGACAGAGGAAGATTGTAAAAAAGTGTTATGGACAGACAAATCTAAGTTTGAGGTGTTCGGATGACAAAGAAGAGCATTCGTGAGATGCTGAATTTTTTTTTAAAGATGCTGGAGGAGTGCTTGATGCCACCTGTTAAGCATGGTGGAGGCAATGTGATGGTCTTGGGGTGCTTTGGTGGCGGAAAAGTGGGAGGTTTGTACATGGTAAAAGGTAAAAGGGATATTGAAGAAGGAAAACTATCACTCCATTTTGCAATGTCATGCCATACCCTGTGGGCGGTGCTTAATTGGAGCCAATTTCCTCCTACAACAGGACAATGTCCCAATGCACAGCTCCAAACTATGTAATAACTATTTAGGGAAGAATCAGTCAGCTGGTATTCTGTCTATAATGGAGTGGCCAGCACAGTCACCGGATCTCAAACCTATTGAGCTGTTGTGGGAGCAGCTTGACCGTATGATACGTACAAAGTGCCCATCAAGCCATTCCATCTTGTGGGAGGTGCTTCAGGAAGCATGGGATGAAATCTCTTCAGATTACCTCAACAAATTGACAACTAGAATGCCAAAGTTCTGCAAGGCTGTAATTGCTGCAAATGGAGGATTCTTTGACGAAAGCAAAGTTTGAAGGACAAAATTATTATTTCAATTAAAAAACATTGTTTATAACCTTGTCAATGTCTGAACTATAATTCCCATTCATTTTACAACTCATTTTATGTATGTTGTCATGGAAAACGAGGACATTTCTAAGTGACCCCAAACCTTTGAACGGTAGTGTATATAAGCTTACTATATCAATATTCTGAAAGATATACATTCTCCTACCATTGAAACATTATATAAATTAAATTGTTAATCAATATAAACATGGACCAAGGAGGTTTGTTCTAGATTGGTTCACGTGAGGAATCTTATAAAAAAACATGTATTTTATATTTACAAAAGAAAAGAGTACCCTTATTCTTTTTGAGTTATGCATAAATTTAACATAATTCCATTTCATGTGTGCCACCCATGGGTAACCAGCCCAAATTCCTCAGATGCATTTTCCTCATACATTCACATTATTTAGTTATTCATATTTTCCAGTATACTCTTGCAAATATACAGAGATTGAACTGAGAGAAGGTGTGTTTGGAAAGTTTAGATATCTGAAAGTAAGTCATGTGGAGATTTTGGAGGATTTCAGGAGAAATAGTTTCCAAATGTGTAGGTTAGTGAGGTCACAACAGACAAGTACATCAGTCGAATGCATGGAAATGCAATTCTCAATGACACATACCAGGGTTGGGGTCGATTCAGAATTTTTGCATTTAATTAAATTCAACCCATGAATTGAAATTCGAATTGGACACACCTCGCAGGAAGTCGAATTTAATTCAAAGCAATTCAAAGAAATTCAACTGCGATGAAACATTAAAGTCTAATTTCTTTGACAAATATTTTACCAAAAGCACCTGCCACTTGTTACAGCAAAGAATACAGATACATTTTCAAATAAGCTTCATTACAACTCAAAGTTCTCAAACAGTATTATTGTTGTATTTTTGTCAAGAGATGTTAACATTTTGTTGTTCACTGACATTCTAGAGTATTTGAACTAATGCATTCTGGAAAATGATTTTTTTCTGATATTTAACATATGAATTAATTATGAATTACTATAGACAACCTGACATGATTAAAACATTTCAATTGTTTAACTTTTACTTTTTTGTAGGTTGTCTATAGTAATTCATCATTATTTTACATGTTAAATACTATAGACAACCTACAAAATGTTAAACAATTGAAATGTTTTAATCATATGTCAGGTTGTCTATAGTAATTCATAATTAATTTATATGTTAAATATCAGAAAACATTTTTTTCCCAAAATGCATTAGTTCAAATACTCCAGAATGTCAGTGAACAACAGTGTTAACATCTCTTGACAAAAATTTTTAAAAAATCATGTTTGAGAACTATGAGTTGTAATCAAGCTTATTTGAAAAGTATTGGTAACCATGTCAAAATAAATATATTTTACAGGGATGTGTAGAATAGATTATCCATTTCAATTTTATAGAATTAAATTCGATTTCAGTTATTTCAAATTCAATTCAAATTCTGCTTCCTGTGGGGTGTGACCAATACAATTTTGCAATTTAATTGGACACTGTGGTCCAATGATAATACTCCCAGAAAGCACACGTGCTGACAGTCGTGGATTTAATCCCTGCCGCACCCCAGCAGACTTTATCTCTTCCTTTGCCTCTCTTCCCCATCTAATTCTTCACCATGTAAATAAAGCTTAAATAAATACATAGAAAAGTGGAATTTCATTTAAAAAAAAAATATATATATATATATATATATATATATATATATATATATATAAAATAATTGACCCTAACCCTGACACATACAGTACATACAGTATATTGCTGTTGGTTTTGTGATATCCATGTTCCTAGAAGTTGACTGTTTCTTGTGAGGAGGCTCTTTGCCAGAATAGGCTTTTACCTCTGAGTGGAGTGAATTTGAATTCAAAACCAAAGACGTAAGGTTATATTATATGTTATATGTTGAGTTATCTAATCACTTTGTTGTATAAGCAAAACCAAAATGGCTTTTTGCAGATTTTTGTGTGAGGATCATGGTCACTACTGTTGATTGATACTTCTTCGTAAAAGTCACTCGATGGTTAATTGGTAATAAAAATAAGGAACACTAACTTGAAGTACAGCGTGGGTGACTGTGAAAATGACTGCATGAGAATTGCTAACTTAATACATAATTCAATAATTCTGTGTGCATGTTTCAGTTTGCTGCAAAATACTGGTAATATAACCTCAATTGATTTGCTATTACTGTATACAGAGAGTATACAGACTGCATATATGCAGACAAAAACACCTTTCAATTGAAAATAAATTGCACAAGGTTGATAGATATTAACCACACATATTTGTTGACATTTTGTACATAGAAGCCTAATATTATTGTGTCAAAGAAATAGCGAAATGTTAAATATTAGACAATTCATTATTTTTTGAGAGAAAATTCTCACAGGTATAACACAATTCAGCCTGATATTTTTTTATCATGCATTTCCCTCCTACTATAAACTTCTCTAGGAGCCTGAATATTCAAGTCTTAATTTCAAGAGTGTGCTAAACATTCACTAATCTAAATAGATCATTGTATGATTCTTTCAAACATTGAGTGCCAGTTCTTTTATCTACTACCTTATTTTGACATAGACATATTGGTTATGAGTGTCCTATCTGAGTTTACACATGCTTTGCTTATTCAGAGTGAATAACATTGTAAGCTATTATATATTCTGAGATGCTACAGTTAAGGCTGATTCAATCATGTGCAGATAAAGGAAAACTACCCTGTGGTTTCACTCAGAAACTCTTCTTCTTGCAGACTGTTGGCGTTATGCTAAATTGAGATGTGAATGAATGATTCATGCAAAATTACCAGTTGCATTCGCGTATCTCAACTCTGAATAAGGTCCGTAGTCATTGGATATTGATGTGTGAAAACATCTGTCCTTTGCAGAATAAACATTGGGTCAATCGTGGTGCGGTTTTCCTTTTCTGCAAATTGATTGAATTGGGTTCCAAGTCAACATTTTCCAGTAGAGTTTAATTGGCGTGTGAAGAATGGCAAGCTCTGTACATTATGAACTCTTATGTCCAATGGCAGGTGGAGAAGAGGATAAGATAATCAGTAGGCCTATCAAGACCCAGGAAGAGTCAAAATCCACCTACAGTACATATTACTGCGACAGTACAACTGACGCTACTACTATTTCAGTAATTATAGCTAGTGTGTCAATCAAAGAGACATGGTGAGCAATGACATCTGGAAAGGGGGATGTAAAGTTTGAGCTTTTGGACAGAACACAAGATGAATTAGGAAAAATCTGTTCCTATCTCCAGCTCTGCATGCAAAACTGCTTGGACTGTTTCATCTTTTGATGCTTGGTCACTAAGTACACAAGAGAGGAGAAGTTTATGGCTCAAAACCATATTTTAGTCTTATGTAAAACCAATGCTTTGTGTGTAGCATTAGCAACATCCCTTCATCCAAGGGTTGCACATCATCAAACTCACTAGAACAACAGACACTGGAGTGACAAGTTGAGAGAAGTCATCTAGTCAGTCAGTGAAGTCAGTTAGAGGGTCATCCAAAGTGTTATTTGAAAAGTTTTTTTTTACAATCAATCCTGAAGCTGAGAACAATATTGTGGCAACACTGGTCTGTTGTGCCAAGCTCAGCCAGCTTTGTCAGAAGTCTCTTGTGTACTTCCTGACCTCAAAGTCCACAGGAGGTCAGAATCCTCAATCTGCTAGGAGTAGTCCAGAATCAACTGATCTAGTAAAACAGGTGACATGCATAAGATGGCATAGTTGTTCCTCTATCTGGCTAATACACCACCCACCATCCCCCCAAAAATGTAAACCCCCAGCCATCTACACGCACACAATTTTTTTATTTATCTACTTCCGACCAATGAATCCGCTGAGCCATATCTTGCGGCCTCATTCTTGTAGGAGTCTTTCCTCCATCCCATCCCCATGCTTCTTGAATCTTGTGTTAGGGGTGAATGTTTTCTGGCAGGAGTGGAGGGAGAGGATTTTCAAATGGATATAGGGCAGGCGATGATCTTGTCTTCCAGCATAACGCTGACCACCAGGAACACTAAGTAGAGCACGAACATGATGAAGCCCAGCAGTTTGCTCATCCGCCACTTGCAGGCAGCAATTGAGATAATGACAAAGATGAGCATGAGGAACAGCAGCACAATGGCGCAGAACAGCCCGTTAGAACTCACCGCCACAGGCTGCATGTTGTTGATGATGGACCAGAGGAGCCATGGGAATGGCAGGCTGAAACACACAAAATAAACACACACACACACACAGAGTGAAAACATGTTTTTAGGAATTTTTGCAAATGTCTTGAAAATTAATTACAGAAATATCTTATTTGCATATGTACATTCACTCCTCTGAGTCACTACTTTGTAGAAGCACCTTTGGCAGCTAATACAGCTGAGTCCATCTGGGTCTTTAAGAACTTTCCACACCTGGATTGTGCAACATTTGCCGATTATTCTTTTCAAAATTCCTTGAGCTCTGTCAAATTGGTTGTTGATCATTGCTAGACAACCATTTTCAGGTCTTGCCATATATTTTCAAGTATATTTAAGTCAAAAATGTAACCAGGCCAATCAGGAATATTCACTATCTTCTTGGTAAGCAACTCCAGTGTATATTTAGCCTTGTGTTTTAAGTTATAGTCCTGCTGAAATCTCCCAGTGTCTGGTGGAAAGCAGACGGAAACAGATTTTCCTCTAGGATTTTGTCTGTGCCTAGCTCCATTCAGTTTATTTTTATCCTGAAAAACTCCCCAGTCCTTAACGATTTCAAGCATACCCTTAACATGATGCAGCCAACACTATGCTTGAAAATATCGAGTGTGGTACTCAATAATGTTGTATTGGATTTGCCCCAAACTTTGTATTCAGGACAAAAAGTTAATTGTTGGGGCCTCCTGAGTGGCACAGCGGTCTAAGGCACTGCAGTGCTTGAGGAGTCACTACAGATCAGGGTTCAACCCTGGGCTATGTCGCAGCCGGCCATGACCGGGAGACCCATGAAGCGACGCACAATTGGCCCAACATCGTCCTGGTTAGGGGAGGGTTTGGCTGGCCGGTTTGGATGTCCTTGTCCCATAGCGCTCTAGAGACTCCTGTGGCAGGCCGAGCGCATGCACACGGACATCAGGTGTACAGTGTTTTTTCCGACACATTGGTGCGGCTGGCTTCCGGGTTAAGCGAGCAGTGTTTCAAGAAGCAGTGCGGCTTGGCAGGGTCATCTTTCGGAGGACCACTGCCAATACGTGTCACATATCAATTTGCTAACAATGTAAAGAAATATATATATATCATTGTGTTAATAAAGCTGCATACAAACATGGTCTCTTTTATTATTTTCTTGAGTAAGGCAGCTCCAAAATGTCGGTGTTTCAGCCTAGCTCAGTTCTTTCTGTGGTGGCGGGGTAAGCCAGCAGAAGATACGGAGCGTTGCGCCGTGATTGGCTCAGTCACTCATGGGGACACTACATCACCGCAAGTCTAAGGGGAGAAAATTCTAGCCACTTGGGTGCTGCCATAGAGTTACATTAGAAGTGCCCATCCAAGAGGGCTCAAGGTCATTGGCCACAGATAAAATGACGACAAGTCACGTTACAGTTGGTTGGACTGATGATGTCAACATCATACTTTCAAAATTATAGTTAGCAGTCATCATCCTGAATCAAGTCAACAATCTACTTGAAAATCCTTCTCATATGAAGATAAATAATGAAGAGAAATTATAGATAAAACGTATCGGTGCTCATCGGCCATTGGACATAAACATTACACGAAATGGAAATCGCAAATTCAACAATGGAAGGAATCAGTGACAGTGCCTAATGTTAACTGCAAGCATTGCAAAGCAATTACTAGCCTGCTATATGGAGTGGCTGTGTGGTCCCAAATCTGGGATTAAGGGGCTCTTTTACAAGTGTAAAATGATAAACATTCAACATTGGCCATGCTGTCAATGAAGCATGATTTGTGCTGCGTTCAAAACAACTGTTAACTTGGAACTGCGAAAACCTGACTTCAGTGAATTCAAGACAACTGGGAAGTCGGGATTAAACCAGCTCCGACTGGGAAAATAGCCACCTTCCTGTTCAAGGGAGCACAGCACAACAAGGTGAGTCTAAACATGGATATGTATATGCCAGGGAGATATGTATACTGTAGCTAAGAAAGAAAGTTGTGTAGTAAGGTGTTAGAAGTCCATGAGCCTCACCCTAATAATTTGGTCTTATTTGCCTCTCTTAATTTGGCCTACTGTTCTGACTTGGTGATGCACATGTAGCCTATAACCTGTTTTAGAGAAAGGTTATCATCCAATATTGTAAGAGCTTTCCATGTCTGCTTATATGCCCCCTTTATTTATCCTATGGTTATGACTTGGTGTAGAGTGAGAACACTGTAAGAACAGCCCATGTTCTGAATTCTGTTGCTGTACATTTCAAAAGTGCTAAACAAATAGTTATATTGCCTACATCCGTCATAGCTCGGCTTGCCTCTTATCCACTTGTCGTCCCCTTATGCCATAGTTTGTACATCTCAATTGTCATTAGAAACCACATTTGTTTAAGCAAGTCAGCCATATCAGCAATATATTTTTAAAAGGCAGTAAATGAGGCTGAATGAACTGCTTTGCTGCCAGACAAGGCTCCGATGATAGCCAGGTGTAGCAGTAGTAAGATGTTTGGACTGCTGTTGGGACAGCTTTATGTAGGTCGTTTGTGGGCACCGTTTGAGTGCAATTCATGTATTGTTTAGTGGCTTTGCTGGCATGCATCCCACTATTTTTTTTGACCACCAAGATTTACATGCTAAAATTGCCACTGCAGAGGACGCATGGCTCTCGACCTTCGCCTCTCCCGAGTCTGTACGGGAGTTGCAGCGATGGGACAAAACTGTAACTACCAATTGGAAAATATATATATATATATGTGTGTGTGTATGTGTATGTTATCATGTGTATGTGTGTATGCATGTGATCCATCCTCAGTTTTGTTCTATCACAGCCATTAAAATCTGTAATTGTTGGGCCTCCCGGGTGGCGCAGTGGTTAAGGGCGCTGTACTGCAGCGCCAGCTGTGCCATCAGAGTCCTGGGTTCGCGCCCAGGCTCTGTCGTAACCGGCCACGACCGGGAGGTCCGTGGGGCGACGCACAATTGGCCTAGTGTCGGTAGGGGTGGCTTGGTCGGTAGGGGTGTCCTTGTCTCATCGCGCACCAGCGACTCCTGTGGCGGGCTGGGCGCAGTGTACGCTAGCCAAGGTGGCCAGGTGCACAGTGTTTCCTCCGGCGCATTGGTGCGGCTGGCTTCCGGGTTGGATGTGCGCTGTGTTAAAGAAGCAGCGACTTGGTTGGTTGTGTATCGGAGGACGTATGACTTTCAACCTTCGTCTCTCCCGAGCCCGTACGGGAGTTGTAGCGATGAGACAAGATAGTAGCTACTACAACAATTGGATACTACGAAATTGGGGAGAAAAAGGGGTAAAATTAAAAAAAAATAAATAAAAAATATCTGTAATTGTTTTTAAGGCTTCATGGTGAAATCCCTGAGCTGTTTCCTTCCTCGCTGGAAACTGAATTGGGAAGGATGCCTGTATCTTTGTCGTCCATTGTGTAATTAATTAATAACTACACCATGCTCAAAGGGATATTCAATGTCTGCTTTTTTTTACTCATCTACCAATAGGTGCTCTTCTTTGAGGAAGAACCTCCCTGTTTTTTTGGTTGAAGCTGTGTTTGAAATTCACTGTTCGACTGAGGAACCATACATATAATTGTATATGTGGGGTACAGAGGTGAGGTATTCACCATTAAACAATTATGGTTAACACTATTATTGCACAATGAGTGATTCTATGTAAGTTATTATGTGACTTGTTAAGCAAAATTTTAATCCTGAACTTATTTAGGTTTGCCATAACAAAGGGGTTGAATACTTATTGACATTTCAGATTTGAATACATTTGGAACATAAAAAAAAAAAAAAATTACACTATGTCATTATTGGGTAAGCCAAGTGACAAAAACATCTCAATTTAATCCATTTAAAATTCAGGCTGTAACACAGCAAAAGTATTAAAGTATTAAATACTTTCTGAAGGCACTGTAAATATTTTGTCTTGTCCATTTGCCCTCTGAATAGCACCCATACACGGAAACCATGTCTCAATTGTCTCAAGGCTTGAAAATATTTCTTTAATGTGCCTCTTCCCCTTCATCTAAACTAATGAAGTGGGTTTAACATGGGACATCAATAAAGGATCATAGCTTTCACCTGGATGGTCTATGTCATGGAAAAGGACAGGTAACTGATCTCAACAGTATTGCTAAACGTTGCACTTCAACGTAAATCTTGGCTCTGTTATAAGTACACTCAAGAAAACATATTTTATTTATCACAGTGATTAAGGAGCAGCATTAAAACAGAGTAGTATGCCCCACCAACATTAGAAAACTATACAGAAAAACCTAAAATAGCTTAAATAAGTAAATCAATTATGAAAAAATTGTCTGATTAACTGATAATTGACACAGACAGGGTGGCGTAGCAGGAAGATCGGAAAGCTATAAACCTAGAGGTTGTGAGTTCAAATCCCAATTGAAGACATGTTAAATAACAATTACTGTATAAATTAACATGCACAATGTAAGCATGTGCGTCAAATATATAAGTTGAAAACATTGTATGTTAACAGCACTGTGTGTGTAACTAGTTCCACAGGCATTTTTTAGGTAAGATATAAACATTTAAAACATCTAGTTGAATGAACATATGAGGCAAATTGAGCAAACACATCATTTTAAGTTGACAGAATTTTTGCCTACCTTTTCTCATGTTGGAGCTAGGTTTGATCCAACTAAACATTTTAAGTTCAGGTAACACCTTGACCGAAAAGTTGAGTTACTTAAAAATAACTAGATGAAACAACTAGCTAGATGTGGGTTTTTTTGTGGGAACTTCCAGTGGGAACTTCCATGTCACCCATGGGCAAACCTTATTCAATCAAACGAATTAGAGAATAAAACAAAGTTCAATGAACTTTTACATCATATATCTGGCAAGCATTTATCATATAGATGGAAATAATTGTTATGAAAATGGTATCCAAGTGTAATTATTGTGGTTTTAGCGAATCCCAAATTCACTATTGGATAAGAACAAAGTAATATGACTGTTACTATGTAATATGTAAAAACTTCCCCCAGCACTGTGAGAATAATCTTATCTTTCAAAATGTGAAACTAACAGATATTAAAAGAAATTAGTAATTCAATAGAAGAGTGGTCACAGTACTGATGATATTAGCGTACCCAACAGTGATGTCAAAGATGTTGGAGCCCACAGAGCTGGACACAGCCATGTCTCCCAGCCCCTTCCGTGCAACAATGACACTGGTGATTAGGTCAGGAATGGAGGTACCAGCTGCTAATATAGTCAAGCCCATGATCTCTTCTGTAATCCCAATGGTCTCTCCAACCTGTAGATAGAAAAGAGAAATAAATTGGGTAAATAAAACTAAATATTTTTTTTCTTCGCTGAGGGGTTGAGTAGAGGAATGAAAGTGAGCTATACTTTGGACATATTTTTTATTTTTTTTCTCCATTCTGTTAACATGCATGAGGAGAAAATCCCAGTATTTGGGGACAGGAGATACTTTGGCACTCACTCTGACTATTTGGTGCTGTCTAGCTTTGAATGACATCCAGGTCTTAGCCTGAATACATTTCACAGAAGGCTGCTAATAACAATCCCACAGCATTCTAACCCTCTGAATATCCTGCTACTTTTCTAATTACCCACTTGCTTGAAAACATGCTTGTGTGTTGTTCTGTGTGAGGAGGTGGTTTAGTGTCTTCACAAAAGGTAACATGATTTCACAAAATGTAATACTGAACCATCCTGCATTTTTCAGCAGCTATGGTGTATGAATAACTAGGGCTGTTGCGGTGACCTTATTACCGCCACAACGGCGGTCACGAATCATGACGGAAGTCAAATTCCAAGTGACCGCTTAGTCACGGTAATTATGCTGCTTCAAGCTCTAATGCTTTTTAGCAAATGTGCTAATTGCCTGGTCCTAAGCGCTCTCTTGTCACTCTGACATCAATGCAAATGGAATCGAAAATCTAATCAAACACTTCAAGAGAGCTCATGAGCTCATGTTGCGCAACATTTCTATAGGTTTTTTTCAGTCTTTACTTTTGAGTAGAGCCAGTGTGTCTATGAATGCGGATGACTCAAAACTATACACGTCAGCTACTACAGTGACTGAAATGACTGCAACACTTAACAAAGAGCTGTACTTCATTTCAGAATGGGTGGCAAGGAATAAGTTATTCCTAAATATTTCAAAAAACTAAAAGCATTGTATTTGGGACAAATCATTCACTAAACCCTAAACCTCAACTAAATCTTGTAATTAATAATGTGGAAATTGAGCAAGTTGATGTGACTAAACTGCTTGGAGTAACCCTGGATTGTAAACTTTCATGGTCAAAACATGTTGATGCAACAGTAGCTAAGATGGGGAGAAGTCTGTCTCTAATAAAACGCTGCTCTGCCTTCTTAACAGCACTATCAACAAGGCAAGTTCTACAGGCCCTAGTTTTGTTGCACCTGGACTACTGTTCAGTCATGTGGTCAGGTGCCACAAAGAGGGACTTAAGAAAATTGCAATTGGCTCAGAACAGGGCAGCATGGCGGACCCTTAGATGTACACAGAGCGCTAACATTAATAATATGCATGTCAATCTCTCCTAGCTCAAAGTGGAGGAGAGATTGACTTCATCACTATTTGTATTTGTGAGAGGTGTTGAATGCACCAAGCTGTCTGTTTGAACAGCTGGCACAGAGCTCAGAAACCCATGCACACCCCACAAGACATGCCACCAGAGGTCTCTTCACAGTCCCAGTCCAGAACAGACTATGGGAGGCACACAGTACTACATAGAACCATGACTACATGGAACTCTATTCCTCATCAAGTAACTCATACAAGCAGTAAAATTTGATTATAGAACAGCAGGGGCTGTGAAGCAACACAAACATAGGCACAGACACATGCATACAAATACACAATAACATACACACTATGCACACGCGTACACATGGATTTTGTGTTGTAGATATGTGGTAGTCGAGTATGGGCCTGAGGGCACACTTAATGTATAGCTTAATAGTTTATTAACATTTTAAGCTAAATGCTCTTATCTGTTACATCAGCCTCATTGCTTTTGAAAGTTTTTTTATGGTATGGTTTTATTAATTTGGGATCTATTGCATCCCACAACTGTCCCAGAGTATGTTTGAAATATTTATTTACTGCACAGAAGGACAAGTTGACCAATAGAATAGTTCAACTTTTGTACTATGGGAGATAGTAGATTGACATAGGCTAGTGCTTTTGCTGTTTGTTAGACCTACTAATTTATATTTATTAAGGATCCCCATTAGCTGCTGCCAAGGCAACAACAAAGTGTGTTCCCTCAGGCTACTACTCTACTACCACATATCTACAAATAGAAAATCCATTCATATGTGCAAACGGGTGTCTGTGCCTGTGTGTTTCTTCACGGTCCCCGTTTTTCAATAAGGTGTATTTTTATCCGTCTTTTAAATCTGATCCTACTGCTTGCATGAGTTACCTGATGTAGAATAGAGTTCCATGTAGCCATGGCCCCGCGTAGTACTGTGCACCTCCCATAGTCTGTTCTTGAATTGGGGATTGTGAAGAGACCTCTTGTGGCATATCTTGTGGAGTATGCATGGGTGTCTGAACTGTGTGTTAGTAGTTTAACCCTTGTGTAGTCTTAACATTCTGTATACTTCCCTTGTCCTAAGGGTAAAACATGACCCACCTTCACTAAACCCCTAAAATAAAGCAGCTTAATTGAAATTTAAACTCCAAATATTTTTTTGCATGAAGAAACAACCGGTCATTCATCACAAACTTTGTGAATATCTGGGATTTCCCTCCTCACGATGCAGAAAGACTGCATTTAATCAGTGGACACCACTCACTTTTATTACAACACACCTGTCATAATTGTTTTCTTTATTAAAGTAGAAGTTAATTATTATTATTATTATTATTGCTAAAGGTACTGCATAGGTGTAAACATAAATGTTTTAGCAAGATATAGCACTTGTATAGCCAAAGAAAGTAGAAGATATGTGCAGAAAGTAGTTTTGAATGCATTTTATTGAAGGGAAACAATAGCAGTCTTGAACCTTTTTGGCAACATAGTGATATATTCTTATATACTCTACAATGAGGAATTCAACTACAAAATACTATTCTTCTCCTATTTTTTAACCATTGCCCCCACGCACAAGGTGTATAAACAACAACAATAAATAAGAATAAAATAAGATTATAGATACAAAACAAAAACGTGAAGAACATAAATCAATCAAATCTAATTAGCACATGTAGGACAGTATGTAAGTGTGTGTACATGGACTTTGCAGATGTATTTCTCATGTGCAGCACATAGTATTTGTTTTTACAGTCCTTCTTTGGGGGGCAGAATTGGCATGTCCTCCTCTTGCCTGCCCCAGCTGCAGCCTTGGGTAGATCAGGACAAGATTCAGCCTCGTGAACAGCTTTCACAAGCGCTGCAGTGGTTGCTCTGTGGAGGAGGCACTACTTTCTTTGAATGTTTGGGGTTACAAGTGCCTTTCCCAGCTGCTCCAGGAATACCATCCTCTTGTTCCGCTTATCAGGCATCAGGGTAGGGTTGATCTTGTTCCATATCACGAAGGCATTGTATGACTACACATCAATTATGTTATGGAAGATGACCAGGGGCCAGCGGGCAGTCATCCTCCTGCAGCTGTAAGTTCCAATCACCTTGTTCAGGTTGTCCATGTCTCCTTTATCGTGATTGTAGTCCAGGATGACGGCTTCCTGTCCTCAACATCACTGATTGTGCAGTGTGCTCAGGAGGACCACATTCTTGTTCCTCTTTGGAAGGTTAGAAACTAGAGTGGTGGTGGGGGTGAAGGCAAACTTTGATGAGAAGGCCTCTCTCCCCCTTGTTGCGAGGACTGCAGGGGGGAGCTCAGGCTTGTTCTTTCTAACTGTGCCAACCATGGTGATCTTCCTCTTCAGGAGCTGCTGGGTGAGTTCAATCAGTAGCACAGATAATCTCCATTTCTCATTGTGTGTGTGTGTGTGTGTGTGTGTGTGTGTGTGTGTGTGTGTGTGTGTGTGTGTGTGTGTGTGTGTGTGTGTGTGTGTCTTTGTGGTTTTTGTGGTGTGTAAATGATTTTATAACTGCCGGGTCAAAAATGACCCTGGTGGTGTACAGCTTTCACGGAAGTATGAACAAAAGCGATGATTCACTTTTTCTAATGTTGGGGTCATTCTAGGAAAAGTCATCAAATTTCATGTTGAAAAAATATAATTTAAGGGTTTTTGTCTGCTGTTAAACATAGTGGTGGGTCATTTTTTACCCTTAAGACAACGCACGGGTTAAACAGACACCTCGGTGCATTCAGCATGTCAACACTTCTTACAAAAACAAGTAGTGATGAAGTCAATCTCTCCTCCACTTTGAGTCATGACAGATTTAAATGCATATTATTAATGTTAGCTCTCTGTGTTCATTTATGGGCCAGCCATGCATGCTGCCCTGTTCTGAGCCAATTGTAATTTTCTGAGGTCCTTCTTTGTGGCACCTGACCACATGACTGAACAGTAGTCCAGGTGCGACAGAACTAGGGCCTGTAGGACATGCCTTGTTGATAGACTTCTCCCCATCTTTACTACTGTTGTATCAACATGTTTTGACCATGACAGTTTACAATCCAGGGTTACTCCAAGCAGTTTAGTCACCCCAACTGACTGCAGCTCTTTGTTAAGTGTTGCAGTGATTTTATTCGCTGTAGTAGCTGACCTGTATAGTGTTGAGTCATCCACATACAAAGTGGCTTTACTCAAAGCCAGTGGCATGTCATTGGTATAGATTGAAAAAAAGTAAGGGGCCTAGACAGCTGCCCTGGGGAATTCCTGATTCTACCTGGATAATGTTGGAGTCTTCCATTAAAGAACAACCTCTGTGTTATGTTAGACAGGTAACTCTTTATCAACAATATAGCAGGGAGTGTAAAGCCATGACACAGATGTTTTTTCAGCAGCAGACTGGGATCGATAATTTCAAAAGCCGCACTGAAGTCTTACAAAACAGCTCCCGCAATCTTTTTATCAGCAATTTATTTTAGCCAATCATCATTCATTTGTGTAAGTGCCATGCTTGTTGAATGTCCTTCCCTATAAGCATGCTGAACGTCTGTTGTGAATCTGTTTACTGTAAAATAGCATTTTATCTGGTCAAACACAATTCTTTCCAAAAGTTTACTAAAAGTTTGTAACAGGCTGATTTGTCGGCTATTTGAGCCAGTAATGGGGGCTTTACTATTCTTGGGTAATGGAATTAAATTTGCTTCACTAAAGGTCTGAGGGCACACAGTTTCTAGTATGCTTAGATTGAAGATATGGCAGATAGAAGTGGCAATATTGTCTACTACTATCCTCAGTAATTTTCCATCCAAGTTGTCAGACCCCGGTGGCTTGTTATTGTTAATAGACAACAATATTTTTTTCACCTCTTCCACACTCACTTTACGGATTTCAAAATTACAACGCTTGTCTTTCAAAATTTGAATTTGTAGTGTCAGCGTTTGTTGCTGGCATGTCATGCCTAAATTTGCTAATCTTGCTAATTAAAAAATCATTAAAGTAAATCACCAACATCAGTAGGTTTTGTGATGAATGAGCCATCTGAAGAGAAAGAATACTGCTAAAGCGTTCAATGTCACCATTCAGAGTGAGCACAGGGCCAGATATAATGCACATGTTATTAGTGTCTAGCAGAGAATCTGTCAGCTATTTAAAATCCAGGTTCAACTGTTCAGAGCTGCCCTTCATAATATGTGACCCGTTTCAGGAAACTAGGCGTATGTCGCAAGTCACGACTTCACAGGAGAGCCATTTTTATATATTTTTTTTTTTCATCAAAATGCGTTTTTTTTTTGTGTCAGAAACGCCTTTTGGAACTTTGGAAATTTCATGTGCCTTAATAACAAACTTACATGCCATCTGTAAATATGAAAAATAACTGTTAAATTACGAGCCCTGTTGGTTAAGCTACAGAAAAAGACAAGCAACCTTCCCACTAGCCATGATTGGCTGAGATAATGAGTGGGCTGGACGCCAAGAGAGGAGTTCAGATTGGTCTGCCATATAGAAGGCTTCTGTCTATTTTAGCTGGTCAGTCTGTGTTGGTTAATCCTGTCGAACGCAGCTTTTAAAAAAAATATTCTGTAGTGGAGCTGCATAAGTGTTGCTCTCCACTTTCTGGATCGAGTTTTGAAATCAGTAGAATTAGATGATCGCTAAAGAAATAGAGACACCTGTCTCCGGATTACATCTTCAAACTAAGGGCATCCGTGATAGGGAGACGCGTCCATCATGCATGATGATTTATGCGGGTAAGATAGTCTAGCTTGCTACATTTTCAGATATTAAACGTTTCAAATTTTGACAGAAAGTGGTTTCATTTCAAGTTAAAGTGTACTGTTAGCTAGCTAGCTAACGTTAGCTGGCTGGCTCCCTAGCTAACGTTAAGTGTATGATGTTATTATTTGTTTCCCAGAACCATTTACTTCGCTAGTTAGAGCCTAATGTTAGCTAGCTAACATTGAACCTGGTTGGTTAGCTCCCAGCAGATTCATGCAGGGTAGTAACGACATGATTCGGCACTATGTTCATTGTTATTTAACTAGCTAATGTTAGCTGGCTGGCTCGTTAGCTAACGTTACGTGACGTGTGTGATCTTACACGTTGTTTACCTAGCTAGATTCATTGTTTACCTAGCTAGCTAGCTACATGTCTTAAGGTAAAGTGTACTGTTAACTAGCTAGTTAACGTTAGCTGGCTGGCTCCCTAGCTAACATTATGTTTATGATGTTATTATTCGTATCCCAAAGCCATTTGCTGTACTAGTTAGAGCCTAATGTTAGCTAGCCTCTTTGGGCTAGGGGGCAGTATTTTGACGTCCGGATGAAAAGCGTGCCCAAAGTAAACTGCCTGTTACTCAGGTCCAGAAGCTAGGATATGCATATAATTGGTAGATTAGGATAGAAAACACTCTAACGTTTCTAAAACTGTTAAAATAACAACAGAACTGATATGGCAGGTGAAACCCCGAGGACAAACCATCCCCAAAAAATAAAATGTCAGTTTACCACTTTTTTCAATGGCTATTACTTTAATTATAAGGCCAAGTCCTCCTAGATTGCAGTTCCTAGGGCTTCCACTAGATGTCAACAGTCTTTAGAAAGAATTTCAGGCTGGTTTTTGAAAAATTTCCCAGAAATGGTAGTTTTTCTATGTGGCTCCCATTTTGGCTGTAGTGTTTCCAAGCGTGTGGAAGAAAGTGCGTTCTTTGGTATTTTTCTCCGGTAAAGATAATAACGATTCTCCGTCTTCAATTTGATTGTTTATTTGCATATTAGGATACCTAAGGTTTGATTATAAATGTTGTTTGACTTGTTTGGAAAAGTTTATTAGTAACGTTTTGGATTCATTTTGTATGCATTTTGATGGAGGGAAAATGGGTGGATTATTGACTGAAGCGCACCAGCTAAAATGAGTTTTTATGGATATAAAGAAGGACATTATCTAACAAAAGGACCATTTGTGATGTAAATGGGACCTTTTGGAGTGCCAACAGAAGAAGATCATCAAAGGTAAGGCATTTTTTATATCGCTATTTCTGACTTTTGTGTCGCACCTACCTGTTTGAAATATGATTGTCATGTGTTTGTATGCGGGGCGCTGTCCTCAGATAATCGCATGGTTTGCTTTTTGAAATCTGACACGGCGGCTGGATTAACAAGAAGTTAAGCTTTATTTTTATATATTACACTTGTGGTTTTATGAAAGTTAAATATTTATAATACTGTTGTTTGAATTTCACGCTCTGCAATTTCACCGGATGTTGTCGAGGTGTCCCGCTAACGGCAAGCCTTTCCCAAACAGGCAAGCTAACATTGAATCTAGTTGGTTAGCTTCCAGAAGATTCTTGCAGGGTAGGAATGACATGATTTGGCACTATTTCATTGTTGTTTAACCAGCTAACGTTAGCTGGCTGGCTGGTCTGCTAACGTTATGTGACGTGTGTGATCTTACATGTTGCTTACCTAGCTAGGTTTATTGTTTACCTAACTAGCTAGCTACATGTCTTAAGGTAAAGTGTACAACACCCGCTGAATATGGCAGGTGTCAGTAAACATTGGCAAAAAAGCATAATGAAATTGTTGCCAGCAGAGCTGGTTAGGCTGTTTTCATGGTATCAAGAGGTAAACAAATTATCATCAAGTGTGCGCTCTGAAGGCTGCAAGGGCGAAACGAGATGGGTGGGGCTAAAGCTTAAAACAGTGTGAACGAGGTTGAATGGGTGTAGACAAAGAAGATCTCTTCTTAAGATACCAAAACATTCAAACGCCATTTTCTCAAAAATGCAGTTTATGATATACCATTATGTTGCTCTGAGTCTCTACTTTTATCCAAAGTCAGAAACACAATTAAAAAATTTGCTACATAAGACCAAATCCAGGTGGTTAGTCACATATCATTAAAACAGACATGGACTACAATAGAATTGATTTCCATATCCTGGCGTAGAACATTCTGGAGCAGCTTTGTAATATAATTTACTGGAGCTCCAGGACAGCAGTGTTTTTGCACCAGGAACAGTGACATTTCTTACCATGGAGCTGCCCAAAATCATGGCTGGCGAGAAAGATGAGGAAATCCGCCCACTCGAACAGGATTAGGAGAACCCTTTAAGGATGGACAAGAGGCAGGATAACTTGCTGGCTGACGAAAAGTAGGCTAAACGTTGACAGTTCTAACATCTTTAATATTTGCCTCGGAATTCAATAAAAGGAACGCGCACAGTTTTGTCCCCAATGTGTCTGTCTTCATTTACTTGTAGCCTACTTTTTAGCTGAAATGCCTGTGAGAAGGACCCAATCACTTGACGGGCATTGGCTAATAAGGTCTGGTGAATATTATCAAGTGCTTGTCAAATTGTGAATGAGAGACTGATGAAGTGTGTGCAGCTTGCACAAGAAACAAATTAGAGCTCATGCCTTTCATGCTATTTTTTTCAAATCATCATTAGAGTCTCCTCATGCAGCCTTAGAATTGATTCAAAATCCAAACACAACTAAAGTTCCATAAATAACTCTAAATTAAGCATATAGTGGGACCAGTTTCTTTGTTAACCGCTCAACACAGGAAAAGCCGAAGGTGCTCACTTCCTTTGAAATCATTTGGAGAAAATATCCTTTCTATTTTATTAAGCCATGTTCAATTGTATTCTTCATACTTTAATACCCCCTAATTCTAAGCAAATCCTGTCAGCTAAATTAACTAGCGTAGTTCACAGCTGTATGGCATAGCCATATCAGGGCCTAACACGAGGAAGGCTATTTCTTCTGAAATAGAGTACATTTTCTTCATATCATGGTTCTTTAGAACTGTCTAAAATAAATAATGGATTTAATGTGAAGGTGTAGTCCATATTAAATTGATTTATATGACTTTTTTAAAACGTAGAAGTTACAAAGTTCTGCATCAGTGGCTTGTAGGCTATGTGTGGAAGCCAGGAGATGCTAAACTTGTTTATATTAATTAACAGTCAATTACCGTGAGACCGGCAGTTATTTGCTTGACAATCACGGGCTGACAAAATGTTATACCTGCCACAGCCCTATGAATAACCAGATCAGCTTATTACAGCTTGGTTTGGCTTGGTTTGGTAAGGCTCAGTAGTGTGAAAAACGGTTCAATTATTTTAGCCTCCACTGTTCCCCACGTACCTGGTGAGCCCACCACACCATTAAGTAGGAGAATCCAGCAATCCAGCAGATAGAGCCCAGAAATGAGATGGGAAAGAACTTCTTTGCAGTCTGTTAGACAAAAGGAGGAAAAATATATAGTTACTATAAAGATGGAAATTACAGAAATGAAGCCTCAATACTACGGTATACAGGTATCTACAGCAAATAACACATCACACAATTACCAGTTATAGAAAAATAAGTAAACAGATACAGTTCATATCAAACATTAGTCTTTCTCTCTATGTCTGTGTCACAAATGGCACCCTATTCCCTATACTAGCTTTGACCAAGGCCCATAGGGTGTAGTGCACTACATAGGGAATATGGTGCCATTTGGGACACATGTCTAATTCTCTATCTGACAAACTGGAACAGTAAGAGATAGAAATGGACGAGAAGCACTTACTGGTTTCCTGACATCGGGCAGTGTTAGCCACAGAGGGAAGATGATAGGCATGATTAAGAGGTAGGTGAAACGCTTGCGCATGGTGTCTGGCCAGGACAGGCTCAGAGGCTGGTCCTCATCCTCCTCATCCTCAGCCTAAGAAGAGAGAGCTTTCAGTATGGATACAGTTTCAAAATTCAAAAATCACTCGCACATCTGAGTTCTTGTTGCAGGTGAATGGAAATAATGTGATAGCTTCAAAGAAAAGAGAAAGTCGCAGAATGGATACATTGGTTTGGAGAAATCTGTGCTCAAAAATAATTTCAATGGGTCATGTGGTGCAGTCAGGGTCAGCCATCTTGAAGCTCTACAATACACAGTTTTACAAAATGTTCAGGGAGTCAAGTCAGGCACATCCATGGGCACCTGGACTGTGATTGAAACAAAGGCTCTTGTGATTTATTTCATCACCACTTGAACTCTATTCAATAAGCAAAAATATTTTCTGGTGGGAAAATATTATTATGACGATTTTGATGATAAATAACATTGACAACTAAAGGCCTTAGGAATTGATGATAGAGTTGGTCAGCATGCCCTCACTCTCAGTGACCTTAAGAGAGTGGTGTTTGATGACAGAGATTAGGAAGATTGCTTCAAGCCTGGAGGAGTCCGACACTCTACTTATCAGGTACTATGACATGTCTGGACTGCTGGACCCTCAGTGTGGTCATCTGAATACCAAACAGGTGAGAGACCTCAACTTCGGAAGATAAGAGTCTGCATCGCTGTGTAGGTGACATGGAAGTAGGCAGTGGCTCACTTTTCCACTGAAAAGTGACTCACTGCATGACATTAATCCAAGCAGGCCTATTCTTGACAAAATCCAAACCCATCCATCAGTAACCTGATATATTTCATTATTGAGTCAAAGAGTGGTATCAATCACACTATCAAAGGCATGATTTGCTCTAGCTAAAACATGAGGAACAAGCTTAAGAACTTAAGAACCTGCGCAATGGCATTTGGTATTTTTGGCTCATCTGCAAAGATCTTGACAACATCTAGTCATGTTTTTAAGATGGAAAAATTACGTTTTACATATTTGTTTTATGTGGGCATCGAAGGACAGAGAAGGATCCAACTTGACTCCCAGGTTGGAGATGACAGAGAACAGGTGGAAGGCTTGGCCATTGATTGTAGGTTAGATGTTTCCACCACTGATGACCTGCTTGGGTGTCCCAATAAGCACAGCCTAAGTGTTGTTACTGTTCAACTGGAGGAAGTTCTCTTCCATCCATGCCCTGATGTCTTCTATGCAGCTGCTGAGTTTTGCTAGCTGCTGAATGTCCGGTTTAGTGTTAATATAAATCTGGGTATAGTCAAGGTAGCAGGTGAAGTTGATGTTATAATCTCTGAGGATTTGGCCGAGAGGGAGCATGTAAATTAAAAACAGGATAGGGCTCAGCACTGACCCCTGTGACTGCAGACTCCTCAGACCTGGACTATCCAATATTGATGTATTGCTTCCTATTAGAGAGGTAGGAGGAGAAACACAGATCTACATTACCTTCAAAAAGTATTCATACTCCTTGAATTATTCCATATTTTGTTGTGTTACAACCTGAATTCAAAATGGATTAAAGCAACAAAAAATCTCACCCATCTACAGACGATAACCCATAATGATAACATGAAAACATGTTTTTAGAAATGTTATGAATATACTGAAAATTAAATACAGAAATAACACATTTGCATACAGTGGCCTGCGAAAGTATTCACCCCCTTAGCAGTTTTCCTATTTTGTTGCCTTACAACCTGGAATTTAAATGGATTTTGGGGGGGGGTTATAGAATTTGATTTACACAACATACCGACCACTTTAAAGATGAAAAACATTTTCTATTGTGAAGCAAACAAGAAGTAGTCACCTTTTGCAGCAATTATAGCTGCAAGTCTCTTGGGGTATATCTTTATAAGCTTGGCACATCTAGTCACTGGGATTTTTGCCCATTCTTCAAGACTAAACTGCTCCAGGTCCTTCAAATTGGATGGGTTCCGCTGGTGTCCAGCTATCTTTAAATCATACCACAGATTCTAAATTGGATTGAGGTCTGGGCTTTAACTAGGCCATTCCAAGACATTTAAATGGTTCACGTTAAACCACTCAAGTGTTGCTTTAGCAGTATGCTTAGGGTCATTGTCCTGCTGGAAGGTGAACCTCCATCCCAGTCTCAAATTTCTGGATGACTGAAACAGGTTTCCCTCAAGACTTTCCCTGTATTAAGCACCATCCATAATTCCTTTAATTCTGACCAGTTTCAAAGTCCCTGCCAATGAAAAACATGGTGCTCTCGGGGTGATGAGAGGTGTTGGGTTTGCGCCAGACATAGATGGCCAAAAAGCATAATTTTATTCTCATCTGACCAGAGTACCTTCTTCCATATGTTTGGGGAGTCTCCCACATGCCTTTTTGCGAACACCAAACGTGTTTGCATATTTTTTTTTCTTAAAGCAATGGCTTTTTTTCTGGCCACTCTTCCGTAAAGCCCAGCTCTGTGGAGTGCACGGCTTAAAGTGGTCCTATGGACAGATACTAATTTCTGCTGTGGAGCTTTGCCGCTCCTTCAGGGTTATTTCTGGTCAGAGTGGTACTCAGTGATGTGCTGTGTTTGCCCCAAACATAACGCTTTGTATTCAGGACATGAAGTTAATTTCTTTGCCACATTTTTGATAATTTTACTTTACTGCCTTATTGCAAACAGGATGCATGTTTTGGAATATTGTATTCTGTACAGCCTTCCTTGTTTTCACTCTGCCATTTAGGTTAGTATTGTGGAGTAACTACAATGTTGATGATCCATCCTCAGTTTTCTCCTATCACAGTAATTGTTTTAAAGTCACCATTGGCTTGATGGTGAAATCCCTGAGCGGTTTTCTTCCTCTCCGGCAACTCTCCGGTTAGGAAGGACGCCTGTATCTGTGTAGTGACTGGGTGTATTGATTCCCCATCCAAAGTGTAATTAATAACTTCACCATGCTCAAAGGGGTATTCAATGTCTGCTTTTTTTTTACCTGTCTACCTTCTTTGTGAGGCATTGGAAAACATACCTGGTCCTTGTGGTTGAATCTGTGATTGAAATTCACTGCTCAACTGAGGGACCTTACAGATAATTGAATGTGTGGGGTACAGAGATGAAGTAGTCACTCAAAAATCATATTTAACACTGTTATTGCACACAGAGTGAGTCCATGCAACTTATTATGTGACTTATTAAGCACATTTTTATTCCTGAACTTATTTAGGCTTGCCATAACAAAGGGGTTGAATACTTATTGACTTCAGACATTTCAGCTTTTTATTTGTAATTATGGGGTATTGTGTGTCGGCCAGTGACAGAAAATCTCAATAAAAATGTTTTTTTAATTCAGGCTGTAACACAACAAAATTTAAAAAACAAGTCAGGGGGTGTGTACTTTCTGAGGTGGTGAATTAGAAACATGTAGAAATAATTTGTTGAAACCATCAACTCATTTATATTACAAAAGATTATCAATCATAAGTTGAGTTTGGTTTTCGTGCAACTCAAAGTTTGAATTTGTGAAAATTGTTTGCTGAAGGTAACATCCCTCTTTTTAGAGCAAACAATAGTTAGCCCATAGATATTAATCTGAGCAACAGTATGAGTGATGAGGGTTAAGGTGATGACTATTATTAGCAATAGATCATAGATCAATAGATCATAAAACTGATGGGGTGCAGCTGAATTGATCGATGTGCATGGCCATATTACCAACAAGGCTCAATTTCACCAGCTTCTTTCCGTAGTTTATTCTAAGACTGTCCTACATTCCCAATGCGTAATAATAGAGAGTTCAAAACTAAAAAATAACTTTAAAAATAAACTAGGTAGATACAAAAATGTATCGGCGTTTAGAGGACAACAACCAGTAAGATCTATTTCAAAGCACTGGCAAGCCTGTGTGAAAAAGACTATAAAAAATTGCTGAAAATCAAGGGGATCCCTTTTGTTACCCAGAGCATTTTTCAGTGTGACTGGTGGGTTGTGGAATGGGGAAGGACGAGTAATGTTTTTCCAGTGATGGCAAAGATATCTGTAGATGATTATAAGATCCGAAGTGAAGCTGATTTTGCTTAACAACTTTAAATTTGTCCAATATGTAGATTGCCCTTTTAAGATTAATCAATAATTAATCCCAATGTTAACAAAAACATGACATATCCTTTGTGAGTAATACAGTTCATTTGACAGGGTAATATGCCATTCAAACAACAGCAAAGTGTGAACCATTTTGGTAAACAGCTGCGGGATGGGTCTGGAGAAATGTAACTACTCTCAAATTCATAGACAGAGATATGGATGGAAGGACTGACCATCGATGAGATCAAAATGACACCCATCCATACCCCACAAGACATACCACCAGAGGTCTCTTCACAATCCCCAAGTCCGGAACAGACTATGGAAGGCGCACAATACTACATAGAGCCATGACTACATGGAACTCTATTCCACATCAGGTAACCGATGCAAGCAGTAGAATCAGATTTGAAAAAAACACATAAAAATACACCTTATGGAATAGCGGAGAGTGTGAAGTGACACACACACAGGTACAGGCACAGACACACACATACAGAAACACACGCTAGCACAGACACTCTACACACACATACATTGAAATATTGCTGTATGGTGGTATTATACATTGTATTCTAGATACAGTATTTAGTGGTCTAATAATGTTATATGATGTAATGTTTTACCTTTTGTTTTATGTGTGATGTAAGTGCCTTAATGTGTTTGGACCCCAAGAAGAGGCAGTAGCTAATGGGGATCCCTAATAAATACAAATACAAAAAACTAAGCTCAAAATAAGTTATATTCTTCAAGAATCAATGGGTATGTATAATGAATTTAAAAGTCTAAAATGGATGTACCAATTGTATATTGCCCCTTTAAGATTCATTAAGAATGAATCCCAATGTAAACAAAAACATGACATATCCTTTGTGAGTAATACAGCTCAATTTGTTAAAGATTTTGGAGGTATGATATCTAACTTTGGTATCTATGTTTTGGTAAACGTTTGTAGAAACAAGAGTTATAACAGTTGCTGGGCAAGGGATAGAATGACGATCAAAGATAAAAGAAGAAAAAAAGGTCCAAAAATAACAAGTAAGTTTGAATGACACTGAGGAGCAGTGTTGTTACAGCTAATGCCTGTTTGCCTGAGGCTGATGCAGTTAGGTGTTTGTACACATGCAAAAACACACTCTCATTCAAATGTATACACGTGCACATACACTGGGACACACACACACACACACACATGTAAATAATGCCATACATGCACTCAAACATCTTCAGTTGGCCTTGCTGTTATGATTTTTGTTGTCCTTGATGTCTTTTGTTTTCCTTGCCTGAGGCTGATCAGCCTGTCATTCTTTTTTAAAATTGTATTCATTTTGTTGATTGTTGGCGCTTTGGGGGATGGGGATTTGGGGACAGGGGTCTTGGGGGTGGGGAACTGAATTGTTTTATTTCACTCAGGGGGGGGGGGGGGGTCTTGGGTGGTTGAGTTGCAGCTCTTGGGGAACTGTGGAGGGACAAATCGCTGGTTTGAGTCCCCGTTATTGACATTGTGGGAGATCTGTCGATGAGCCCTTGAGCAGGGCGATGGCCGTGGTTGCTTCTGTGGGTCGCTCTGGATGGGAGTCTGTTAGATAACTGAATGTGATGTAGATGTTGAGAGGCTTCACTGCAAGTAGATTGTATGTTTTAATATAAAAAAATATATATAATAATAATAATAAGAAGAAATGGAATAAGATAATGGCAACAAAAAGTATTAAAGGGTATTACATCTTGATGGGTGATTGTTAGATATTTACAGCATTTAAAAAAACAAGTGCAATTGAAGTTCATTGGCTCTGCTTGAATACACCAAATTGTCCTTGATGTACAGGATGGATTCACCATGGGATAGGTCATAATGCCATTTATTCTGGTCTTGCCAGTGAGGCTGTTTCCCTTCCTCTTTGTCACTTTGAGTGAGCGCCTGATCACTCTGGTAGCATGCTGTGCCATCTGCTTACCTGGCACGGCATAGTGAAGCAAGGAAAGTCTCCTTGCTCGTGCCGGTGCTACTGTTGTGAGTGTGTTTGAGTTTCACGCATCCTGAGGTGGTGGGCAGCGGGAGAGAGAGGGGTATAATTGCACCCACAGGCATGCTGGGAGATTACCAACAATAATGACCCACGCTGAGGTCATTTCCACCTTTGCATCAATCCCACAGAACTTCTCTTCTCACTATGCTGAAGTACAGCTCCCAGTGTGGGATTCTTTATCTCAAAGACATTCATCCATTATCGTCCCCACATTATCATCCCCACAGCTCAAATTAAAATCTCTCTAACATTATATCTAAGCCAATATGACACCAATATTGATGAAAATTTGCAAATCAACTGGACTGGAGGTATAAAACACACTCCCAGCTTCTTGTCATGAGCTGTCCGTTCCTTACCGAGAACCACATACTGGATTTTAAACAGCATTGGGGGAAAAAAATCAAAAATGATTGGTCAGAAGTAGCTCAATATCTAGGCGTCGGATAAGAACGAGACTACAGCGTACATAAAGGGGCCATTAGATTTGCCACCTTTCGGGCTGAATAAGTTTCTAGGGTCAATCGTTTTGATTAAATATATAATTATTCGCTCTCACGTGCTCATTTCTGTCCAATAAGAACCAACAATGTGCTACCTTTTTCTAGCATTTCTGACAATGCTAACATATTTTTTTCCCGAAGTGCAGAGTTCTAACACCGAGTCTTTTGCTCGGCAACAACACAGCTGCTTACATGGTGGTGGTATTCAAGCTGAGGTCATAATGTATAAGTGCTGTGCTTGCAAAGAAAAAGTCTCATCTCGGGCTGGCCAATAAATGATTAAGATGGGCAAAAGAACACAGTCACTGGACAGAGGAACTCTGCCTAGAAGGCCAGTATCCCGGAGTCACCTCTTCAACTGTTGACGTTGAGACTGGTGTTTTGCGGGTACTATTCAATGAAGATGCCAGTTGAGGACTTGTGAGGCATCTGTTTCTCAAACTAGACACTTCTAATGTACTTGTCCTCTTGCTCAGTTGTGCACCGGGGCCTCCGACTCCTCTTTCTATACTGGTTAGTGCCAGTTTGCGCTGTTCTGTGAAGGGAGTAGGACACAGCGTTGTACGAGATCTTAAGTTTCTTGACAATTTCTCGCATGGAATAGCCTTAATTTCTCAGAACAAGAATAGACTGACGAGTTTCAGAAGAAACTTTGTTTCTGGCCATTTTGAGCCTGTAATCGAACCCATAAATGCTGATGCTCCAGATACACAACTAGTCTAAAGAAGGCCAGTTTTATTGTTTCTTTAATCAGAACAACAGTTTTCAGCTGTGCTAACATAATTGCAAAAGGGTTTTCTAATGATCAATTAGCCTTTTAACTTGTTGAGTGTAGGGGGAAGTATTTAGATTTTTTGGATGAAAAACGTACCCATTTGAAATGGCCTATTTCTCAGGCCCAGAAACTAGAATATGCATATAATTGTCAGATTAGGATATAAAACACTCTAAAGTTTCCAAAACTATCAAAATATTGTCTATGAGTTTCAACAGAGCTGATGTTGCAGGCGAAAACCTGAGGAAAATCAAACCAGGAAGTGGCTTCTATTTTGAAAGCTCCATGTTCCATAGCCTGTATTCACTCCATTTAAAGGGATATCAACCAGATTCCTTTTCCTATCGCTTCCTCAAGGTATCACCAGTCTTTAGACATAGTTTCAGGCTTTTATTTTGAAAAATTAGCGAGAAAGATAACATTGCGTCAGTGGATAGCTGGGTGTTTGCATGAGTTTTGCTTGCGCAACAGAGTGGGGCAGCCATTGTCTCTCCCTCTCCTATTGAAAAAGTGATTGTCCCGGTTGATATATTATCGATTCTATATTTTAAAAACAACCTGAGGATTGATTATAAAAAACGTTTGACATGTTTCTGTGGACATTACGGATACTATTTGGAATTTTCGTCTGCGATGTCATGACCGCTCGAGCCTGTGGATTTCTGAACATAAAGCGCCAAACAAATGGAGGAATTTTTTATATAAAAATAATCTTATAATCTTAAACATTTATTGTGTAACTGGGAGTCTCGTGAGTGAAAACATCTGAAGATCATCAAAGGTAAGCGATTAATTTGATTGCTTTTCTGATTTTCGTGACCAAGCTACTTTGATGCTAGGTGTTCATAATGTTTTGTTTAGTGATCGATAAACTCACACAAATGCTTGGATTGCTTTCGCTGTAAAGCATATTTTCAAAATCTGATACGATAGGTGGATTAACAACAAGCTAAGCTGTGTTTTGCTATATTGCACTTGTGATTTCATTAAAATGTATTATGTTTAGTGATTTTATTTGAATTTGGCGCGCTGCAATTCAGCGGGTGTTGATGAAAATGATCCCGCTAACGGGATGGGGTGCGTCAAGAAGTTAAAATTATGAACTTGGATTAGCTAACACAACATGCCATTGGAACACAGGAGTGATGGTTGCTGATAATGGGCCTCTGTACGTCTATGTAGATATTCCATCCGTTTCCAGCTACAATAGTAATTTACAACATTAACAATGTCTACACGATATTTCTGATACATTTATGATAGATATATTGATTAGCTATGTAGCTAGCTAACATTACATAGTTAAAGTTAGCTTACTTGTACAAAGTCCAGCAGTTAACCTTTTGTAGCTAGCTAACACCAGTCAGCTGAAAGCTAACAACCAGGCAAATAAAGGTAGCTTGCCAATGAATGTGATTTTGTTTTGATAAGCTACTATAGTTACCAAGTTAGTTAGCTAACGTAATGTTATACTAGTCAGGTGAGTGCTAACATTGGGTAGGTATCTAACCAACAAGCATGGAAAGCTAGCTTGGTATATTTTGCCAAGTAAGGTTTTTCATATAATGCTGAAGTCATCATGTGGAAACTGCTGATCTAGACTTGCGTGTAATCGGAGCAAAAAGAAGTATGCACAAGTAAGCTAGTGAACATCATTGACTGCTATGATAGCCAGTTAACTTTAGCTAGCTAGGTAACGTTAGCTAATGTAAGACTAACGTTAACTAATGTGTATAATATCACAATATATCATACTTTTTTACACAAAACATAGATAGTTAACGTTATTTAGGTTAACCTCTTGCCGCTCAGATCCCTTTAGCGGTCTACATCCGGTGAATTGCTGAGCGCCAAATTCAAATTAAATTACAAAAATATTTAATTTTCATGAAATCACAAGTGCAATACACCAAAACACAGCTTAACTTGTTGTTAATGCAGCCGGCGTGTCAGGCTTTATGGTGAAAGCAAACCATGTGATTATGTGAGGACAGCTAGCAGCAAAGTAGATTGATCACGAAAGTCAGAAAAGCAATAAAAAAACAAACAATAAAAACCACCAAACTTTGGGAAACTGCCACCCTGCTCACATTCATTTGCTTTGCATAGACCAAGCTACAGTAAGACAAGGTAGTCAGATTTCAGACAAGAAAAACACTGCAGTTAGCTACGCTACATTTCCTCAACTAAGAACAGCCAAGACCACAACACAATCCATAGAAAATCAATTGCTTTGTTAAGAAATGGAAAGCTACAGTGCCTTGCGAAAGTATTCGGCCCCCTTGAACTTTGCAACCTTTTGCCACATTTCAGGCTTCAAACATAAAGATATAAAACAGTATTTTTTCGTGAAGAATCAACAACAAGTGGGACACAATCATGAAGTGGAACGACATTTATTGGATATTTCAAACTTTTTTAACAAATCAAAAACTGAAAAATTGGGCGTGCAAAATTATTCAGCCCCTTTACTTTCAGTGCAGCAAACTCTCTCCAGAAGTTCAGTGAGGATCTCTAAATGATCCAATGTTGACCTAAATGACTAATGATGATAAATACAATCCACCTGTGTGTAATCAAGTCTCCGTATAAATGCACCTGCACTGTGATAGTCTCAGAGGTCCGTTAAAAGCGCAGAGAGCATCATGAAGAACAAGGAACACACCAGGCAGGTCCGAGATACTGTTGTGAAGAAGTTTAAAGCCGGATTTGGATACAAAAAGATTTCCCAAGCTTTAAACATCCCAAGGAGCACTGTGCAAGCGATACTATTGAAATGGAAGGAGTATCAGACCACTGCAAATCTACCAAGACCTGGCCATCCCTCTAAACTTTCAGCTCATACAAGGAGAAGACTGATCAGAGATGCAGCCAAGAGGCCCATGATCACTCTGGATGAACTGCAGAGATCTACAGCTGAGGTGGGAGACTCTGTCCATAGGACAACAATCAGTCGTATATTGCACAAATCTGGCCTTTATGGAAGAGTGGCAAGAAGAAAGCCATTTCTTAAAGATATCCATAAAAAGTGTTGTTTAAAGTTTGCCACAAGCCACCTGGGAGACACACCAAACATGTGGAAGAAGGTGCTCTGGTCAGATGAAACCAAAATTGAACTTTTTGGCAACAATGCAAAACGTTATGTTTGGCGTAAAAGCAACACAGCTCATCACCCTGAACACACCATCCCCACTGTCAAACATGGTGGTGGCAGCATCATGGTTTGGGCCTGCTTTTCTTCAGCAGGGACGGGGAAGATGGTTAAAATTGATGGGAAGATGGATGGAGCCAAATACAGGACCATTCTGGAAGAAAACCTGATGGAGTCTGCAAAAGACCTGAGACTGGGACGGAGATTTGTCTTCCAACAAGACAATGATCCAAAACATAAAGCAAATTCTACAATGGAATGGTTCAAAAATAAACATATCCAGGTGTTAGAATGGCCAAGTCAAAGTCCAGACCTGAATCCAATCGAGAATCTGTGGAAAGAACTGAAAACTGCTGTTCACAAATGCTCTACATCCAACCTCACTGAGCTCGAGCTGTTTTGCAAGGAGGAATGGGAAAAAATGTCAGTCTCTCGATGTGCAAAACTGATAGAGACATACCCCAAGCGACTTACAGCTGTAATCGCAGCAAAAGGTGGCGCTACAAAGTATTAACTTAAGGGGGCTGAATAATTTTGCACGCCCAATTTTTCAGTTTTTGATTTGTTAAAAAAGTTTGAAATATCCAATAAATGTCGTTCCACTTCATGATTGTGTCCCACTTGTTGTTGATTCTTCACAAAAAATACAGTTTTATATCTTTATGTTTGAATCCTGAAATGTGGCAAAAGGTCGCAAAGTTCAAGGGGGCCGAATACTTTCGCAAGGCACTGTAGTTGTGAACAACATGTATACTCAATGGGGCAGGTGTGCAAATGCATGCTAGCGTCAGACAACTGACCAGACTTGACTGACAGCATCGCTGTTTCAAGAACTCCTGCCTTCTTGTCATTATTATAATCCAATTTTGTGCTGACTGGACTTGACAGTGTCAAGTTACTGTTCTGCGTGTTCTCAGAAAATCTGAAGTCGCCCCCCACAAGAAAAAAGTAGTCAGGGGGTTCTGCACTCGGTGCACCCAGGTAAAACAACATCAGAATCATTGAGGGGGTTCAATTAAATCGCTGAAAGTTCAGCCAAGTCGCCTCAAAACAAAAGTTACGTAATTAAGCATGTGTAGAACCTGCCTAAATGACTACCGACCCGTAGCATTCACGTCTGTAGCCATGAAATGCTGGTCATGGCTCACATCTACACCATTATCACAGAAACCCTAGACCCACTCCAATTTGCATGCCACACCAACAGATCCACAGATGATGCAATCTCTATTGCACTCCACACTGTCCTTTCACACCTGGACAAAAAGGAAAATGCTTTTCATAGACTACAGCTCAGCTTTCAACACCATAGTGCCCTCAAAGCTTATCACTAAGCTAAGGACCCTGGGACTAATCACCTCCCTGTCCACATCACCAACAAACTAACATGGTCCAAGCACACCAAGACAGTCCTCAGATCCTCAAAAGTTTTTTACAGCTGCACCATTGAGAGCATCCTGACAGGTTGTATCACTGCCTGGTATGACAACTGCTCAGCCTCCGACCACAAGGCACTACAGATGGTAGTGCGTACGGCCCAGTACATCACCGGGGCCAAGCTTCCTGCCATCCAGGACTTCTATACCAGGCGGTGTCAGAGGAAGGCCTTAAAAATTGTCAAAGACTCCAGCCACCCTAGTCATAGACTGTTCTCTCTGCTACCGCATGGCAAGCAGTAACGGAGCGCCAAGTCCAGGTCCAAAAGTCTCCTAAATAACTTCTACCCCCAAGCCATAAGACTCCTGAACATCTAATCAAATGGCTACCCAGAATACTACTTTTTTGTTTTTTCTTAAAACTGCATTGTTGGTTAAGGGCTTGTAAGTAAGCATTTCACTGTAAGGTTGTATTCGGCGCATGTGACAAATAAATTCAGTGTTTTCACATGAACAAGTGATTGCTTTTGATAACAACACTTTTTCTTCCTTCCCTCTGTTTTTTGCCCGATGACATGACGGGCCAGATAAATCAAACCTCCTCTCTGCATCTTTTTTTTAGCTAACGCTCCAGACAATCTATTTAAATTATCTGTCGAAATCATTGTTTTAAGAACAGGCTTCATAGTGTTACCGCCTGTGGATCTGAAGATTACTAAATCAGAGTTAATATCCTGCGTGACCTAAATTATGATTGGGAAATAATTTAGCTTGCTAGCTAATTAGCTCATTAGGTAACTTACCCGTGAAACGTAAAGCCTCGTCCAACATCAATCAATGGATTCTCGCCCTGCTGAGTTCTGCAAATGTAAATTAAACCGAGCTAGCTTGCTATGTGAAAATCTGTAGTTAATTAAATGTATGATTAATAATAATCGCTTGATGTAGCTACATTGTCAGAGACAAGTCGCAAGTGAGTCAGTGAGAGTGACTACAGATTTCTGTCAAGGTCCGAGTCCTCACCTCCAGCCAGGTACATACACACCTTGTCTGAAAATGCACAGACCCACATTTACACAGCTCATCGTCTAGACTATTTTCATCCCGCCACCCTATGTAGACATGATCCCACTCTGTGAACACATTGACCATACTACAACGAATGCCTGTTGCATTATTTGCTTACCACAAGCAATTATTAATATTTTTCAGGTCATCATGGTTACAGTCTACCTACCACAATGAGGATGACCAGATCCAGATTCCATCAACAGTCATTCAGCATTACTTGTATCTGATGCAGGGCTCTCCAACCCTGTTCCTGGAGAGCTAGAGTCTTGTAGGTTTAAGCTCCGACCTTGATCCAGTGCTCCTGATTCTAATAATTAGCCGGGCCCGGTTTCCCCAAAGCATCTAAGTTCTTTGTTAGAACCTTCTTAGCAGCATCGTTAAATCTCTGAGCTGTTTCCCAAAACCATTGTTTCTAAAGTTGCATTTGAAAACAATCGTTATTTACGGACTGTCTCAGACCACTCAGACCACTCAACAGCTAAGTGAATCGTTAGATGCGTTTTCTTCCTTACCCCATCACTTTATACACGGAAGACCTCCACTAAAAATAGAATCAAGATGTTTATATGTCTCTCTGTGACCACCGATAACTTCACAACGAAGTAGATTACAAATACAAAGTCGCCAATGTCTTTACAGTTGTTACAAACAAGCAAAGGATAAAAATATGCTTCAAATGAAAACAGAGATGAGTGCATTAAAAGACAAATAGCCTACAGTATAGGCTACAGGCCTATATAATTCAATAATATGGAAATAATCTAAAATGTTCATTAAATGTTTTTGCTAATTGTAGGCTACTGTCTGTAATTTTTGCCTCAGTATATTTAATGTTTAACAACATATGCACAATGATGTACTAAATCTTGAGTTAGTGTATTATTATAGGTAAGCATTAGTAAGCATTAGAAACCGCCTCAATATTTGCAGTCATAAGGGATCATGTCTTTCTAGGAGTTGATCCATCGTCAGTATTGTGGAATAATTCTAATATTAAGGTAAGCTGTTCCGAGAGCAGTGGTGCCTTTTTTTTATAGATCCTATCAGTTCTCTCTGCAATGTTTTGGGAAATGCATGTTACATCTTCGTCCGTTGTAGGAAAGATGCATTGGTAAAGCACTCGTAAGCCTAAGTTCCATCGCTATCGGGAAACCAGGCCCTGGTTCATAAGCTGAATCAGGAAAGTTACAGCTGGAGTTTGAGCGATAACCTAAAAGAGGGTTCTGCAGGAGATCTGAAGCTCCACCTAGTCCAAGGCGACCCCTCTCTTTTTAAACCTCTATTATAGCCCTCTCTGGTGATTGTGAATTGCCCCACTCCCCTAGGGGACTGAGAAGGATGACAACACAGACAGCTTGCAGCTTACACATTTCACAAAGTCATTCAATGTTTGATTAATTTACATTACATCATAATTTTAAATAAAGTGAATAATCTTTTTTGTTTCTTATTCTTATTATGCTCTATGTAAGTAATTAAGAAGTTCCACTAGCTAGGTTAATATGGATTGTGCTGATGACTCAATTACAAGAATGTTGTAATAAAGACTTGAATGAAAGATTGTCATGTTTTATATTGTTATACTTCATGTAACTGGTCATCACATGCCTCTTGCATTTCAATATGTTATTTGAATTACACAATTGCCAGGCAGAAAACTGAGGATATATCAGGCTAAGGACCTTACTGTTAGATGCAACAAAAGTCCACAGCCATCTCGGATATTGCTGGACACCTTCCTATATACGATTTTGTGATGAAACTGTCCAAATAATATTGGAGATATGGCCAGGAGAAGCTAATACTAATGATCAAGGGAATATGGTCATACCTTTAACATTCTCCTATGTGTGTTTGCTCAAACTGTCGGAGGATTCAATGCCACATTATGCTATTGTAGCTAGCTATGTAACTTTAGACAAGCATTGATTTGATTAAATTGGCTAGCTAATGTAGCTAGCTACAACAGACAGGTTGGGTTGCGATTTCTATTTCATCAGCCTCAATTTTGAATATGGCTGAGATAATAATAACTGAATGTATGTTGGGTTTCAACCTTGGATATACGGAGTTAGCTAGTTACCTAACTTGTGCCATAGCTGCGGCTGTTTTTTTCTTTTTTTTACTTCGTATCCTAGGTAATGTTATTGCTAACGTTATACTTGTCGTTGTTCACTCGGACGGGACGTTATTTACTCGGCAGCCTGCATAGCTAATAGTTAGCTGGCTAATGTTATCTAGCTACAATGTAAGCAGAAACATATACAATTTTAAAGCATGCCGGCTATCTGGTTTAAGATACGTGTTATCTAGCTAACTAGCTAATAACTTTTGCCACTAGCTAAATACTGTCTGCAAGGCAACTGTGCCAAGTAGCTAGTAATGACAGGAGAACGAGGTAGCTTCGATTCGTCACAGCCCCTAATATAGGTTGAATAGATATCCAATCAATACATGCTGCATTCTAACTTTAAATGATATGGATGATCTGTAATCCAAATTCTGTCTATATTTTCCTTTTTCTCCTTCAACAAAAATTAAATATTTGCCTGTTAGCCTCTGTGTAATTAGTTCGTTTTCCTTCATGATTTGCAGTAAAAGATAGAGAAAACAACACCTTTCTCGAATACTCAAACGGAAAGCACTTTTGATATGTAATCTTTGTCTATCATTCAAGTGTAACTGTTTATAAATTAGTAGAATTTCTTAAATGTCTTCTTAGAGAATTCCTACCGGAGAATGCTAAATTTCTATCCACCCTTCCTGCAAGAAAACTAGCAAGCAGATTGCGGTGTCATCTGCTGACCATTTAGGGAACTAAGTTCTCAATCGGTGTGCCAAAATTCGTTCCGTAATATGAAGTATTGACGGAGAACTTACGAGGCGAAAACTCACTTTAATTATTCAACGACTATTGTTCGCATCTATAATACACATTTTGTGTCTGGTAATAGAAATTGTGTATTCGCATATTTCCTAACCATGCATCTGCATACAGTGCTTTAAATATCTGAGGAGTTCTAAGCATATTAAAGCCACATTTACGTTTGTCTCTAAACCACAGTAATTCTGTTTTTTTGCATTTAATAAATGTGCAGGTTCATCATTACGTAACTCTATGGTTTGTATCTTTGAGGTTCTACAGCATCTGACTAGTACCTTAGTAACTATGTGCACAAGAGGCTGGCAGGGAGTTATGAAGTTTGATGGTTAGTAGAGTTGAAGTCGGAAGTTCACATACACCTCAGTCAAATACATTTAAACTCAGTTTTTCACAATTCCTGACATTTAATACTAGTAAAAAATCCCTGTCTTAGGTCAGTTAGGATCACCACTTTATTTTAAGAATGTGAAATGTCAGAATAATAGTAGAGAGAGAGATTTATTTCAGCTTTTATTTCTTTCATCACATTCCCAGTGGGTCAGAAAATTACATACACTCAATTAGTATTTGGTAGCATTGCCTTTAAATTGTTTAACTTGGGTCAAACGTTTCGGGTAGCCTCCACAAGCTTTCCTCAATAAGTTGGGTGAATATTGGCCCATTCCTCTTGGCAAGGCTGATGTAACTGACTCAGGTTTGTTGGCCTCCTTGCTCGCACACGCTTTTTCAGTTCTGCCCGCACATTTTTTAAAGGGTTGAGGTCAGCGCTTTGTGATGGCCATTCCAATACCTTGACTTTGTTATCCTTAAGCCATTTTGCCACAACTTTGGAAGTATGCTTGGGGTCATTGTCCATTTGGAAGACCCATTTGCGACCAAGTTTTAACTTGGTGTCTTGAGATGTTGCTTCAATATATCCACATCATTTTCCTACCTCATGATGCCATCTATTTTGTGAAGTGCACCAGTCCCTCCTGTAGCAAAGCACCCCCACAACATGATGCTGCCACCCACGTGCTTCACGGTTGGAATGTTGTTCTTCAGCTTGCAAGCCTCCCCCTTTTTCCTCCAAACATAACGATGGTCATTATGGCCAAACAGTTCTATTTTTGTTTCATCAGACCAGAGGACATTTCTCCAAAAAGTACAATCTTTGTCCCCATGTGCAGTTGCAAACCGTAGACTAGCTTTTTTATGCCAGTTTTGGAGCAGTGGCTTCTTCCTTTCTGAGCGGCTTTTCAGGTTATGTCGATATAGGACTCGTTTTACTGTGGCTATAGATACTTTTGTACCTGTTTCCTCAAGCATCTTCACAAGGTCCTTTGCTGTTGTTCTGGGATTGATTTGCGCTTTCCGCACCAAAGTACGTTCATCTCTAGGAGACAGAACGCGTCTCCTTCCTGAGCAGTATGACGGCTGCGTGGTCCCATGGTGTTTATACTTGCGTACTATTGTTTGTACAGATGAACGTGGTACCTTCAGGCGTATAGAAATTGCTGGATGAACCAGACTTGTGGAGGTTAAAAAAAATCTTGGCTGATTTCTTTTTACTTTCCCATGATGTCAAGCAAAGAGCCACTGAGTTTGAAGATAGGAATGAAATATATGAACAGGTACACCTTCAATTGACTCAAATTACATCAATTAGCCTATCAGACGCTTCTAAAGCCATGACATAATTTTCTGGAATTTTCCAAGCTATTTAAAGGCACAGTGAACTTAGTGTATGCAAACGTCTGACCCACTGGAATTGTGATACAGTGAAATAATATGCCTGTAAACAATTTTTGGAAAAATTACTTGCACAAAGTAGTTGTTCTAACCAACTTGCCAGAACTATAGTTTGTTAAAAGAAATTTGTGGAGTGATTGAAAACGAGTTTTAATGACTCCAACCTAAGTGTATGTAAACTTCCGACTTCAAATGTATGTGTGCCCACTTGCTTGCTGTTGGATTTATGTTGGTTTGTGTGTTTATGTGTGTGCTTAAAATGGGTTTCTTACCGCAGCTTCCCCTTCTTGTCCAGCAGTGCCATTCATTGGTGGTGTGACTTCCACCTCGACATTCGAGCTGTTTGGAAGATTCTTATCTGCATATTATAAAAGAGAAAACATAGAGAGCAATTAATTTAATTGTGGTATATTGGTAGACAAAAAGCCAATGCACGGATCATGTAAGATCAGTGTGGTATGTTAATTAAATGCAGAGTAATATCAGTAAACAACTGCAATGATTAATCAAGAGATTAACTAATAAGGAATGACTAGCTATAATTGCACATCCATCATTCAAACTATCTACGGTATCCTTATAAACACAGGCAGTGTTTGCTTTACATTCGGAGCAGATGTTGCATGGTTTTGAAGATGATTCCCCTTATAAAATAAAAATCGTACACACTTATCCACACAAACGTATTGCTGCCATGAGAAAACAAACAAACAAACAAACTGTACAGCCATTTGTCCCCCATACAAATTGTTTCCATGGAAAGAAAGTTTAGAAAACAACAATAAAAAAGCAGCAGAGCTTCTGCAGGTGTACATCGTTTTTCAAGACAAGGATTGAAGAATACTGCTTTAGGACATCCAACCCAGGTCTTTCATGGTCAAGATATACAATGGCTAATATTTTGTTTTGGGGATGCCCGATACAATCTGTCCCCATTCGTACTACTAGCAGCACCAAAAATGCAAAGCATGAGATGTTGGATTTAGAGTGTCTGTGTGAGTGTGTTCCTGCAGTGCAGCTCCCCCTATCTTGTATGAGGGCTAATATGTATCCTATTTATTTAGAGCCAGATTCACTTATGCTCTTGATTAAAATACAAAATGCCGAAAGCCATGTAATTGGATGATTATGACATAATTGCCATGGAAATTGGTTTAATCCAAGTGTGTTTGTGACACAGCAGGAGATTGTCAGGGAGATGCTGGGATCTGATACTTGTCTAACAAATTACTTCCCTGGTCCTTTTGGAAGGTATCCTATACCTATACTATTAACTAAACCATAGAAAATAATCACATCCATTATACATTTGATATGTAGATTTGATATAATATGTGGCATATAAAAATCTGAGTAAATAAGACAAGGAACTACACATTTGTTTATTAATCCAATCAGAATGTTTTTTGGTCTACATTACAATATTTTTGAAGCTAAAACCCATTGAATCAGCACCATGAACTATTAGCTCTAATTTAACAACAAGAGAACCAAGCATCAAAGCCAGCATCTATCAAAACTGGTCATGCATTTGGGTTCGGTTTAGATGCTAATATTTTAATGTAGCGCTGTTAGCATAATTTTGTCTCAGTAATAAATATCCATTTCCCTCTTTGATTTTGTACAAATGAAAGCTCTTTCTATGGCCTCCCTGCGTATCTTTTTGACCATTGTGTCTTTGAAATGAAAACCTGCATTAATTGCACCTGGGAGCGTCTCAATTGAACAAATCAACTAATTGTCTGGTTAGACTGTAAACTCTCCTTCCCGACTCACAGTAAGCATCTCCAATCCAAAATTAAATCTAGAATCGGCGTCCTATGGTGAGGGAAAAATTTGGTATTCACCTTATTTGTTGGATATGTAACAATTATTTACTTAATGAACAGTAAGATATTTCTGTCCTGCTAATGCTGTGTTTTATGGTCTCCACTCTAGCACCCTGCAGCTAGTCTGGGTGTTGAGGACATGGCATAGAGATAGCTTGAAGCTGACAATTGATTTGTCTTGGGGATAAAAACCTAAAAGCTAGCATTCTATGGACAAGATGTGGAGTGTGTGACTCAAGATAGAGAGAGCCTGGAAGAGTTAAGAACAATGCCTCATTGTCTCATCTTCCTGGCATCTGGGAAACTAAGTAAAATACCATCCTTTGTAGATAACCTAGGTGGCTTATGGGAAGTTAAGAAATGACTGACTAAGCAATCTTGGTATCAGCTATATAAAACGGTGCATCATCTGTAAAGGTTAGACTCTCAGCATAACAGTCAGTCAAGACTGGTGGGCTGGCAGTCTCATTATCAATAATATATTCAATAATACTATATATTATATAATAGATATAGATATTAAATAAAAATAATTGTTTGAAGAGATGACCAAGTCCAAGTCTCTCTCAGTACTGAATTTCCACGACACTATTTTTCAACAAAGCATCCTTCACTCATGCCGCCAAACATACCCTAGTAAAACTGACTATCCTACCGATCCTTGACTTCGGCCATGTCATTTATAATGTAGCCTCCAACACTCTACTCAGCAAATTGGATGCAGTCTATCACAGTGCCATCCGTTTTGTCACCAAAGCCCCATATACTACCCACCACTGAGACCGGTATGCTCTCATTGGCTGGCCCTCGCTTCATACCCGTTGCCGATAAGCCCCGCCTTATCTCAGCTCACTGGTCACCATAGCAGCACCCACCCACAGCACGTGCTCCAGCAGGTATATTTCGCTGGTCACCCCCAAAGCCAATTCCTCCTTCGGCCGCCTTTCCTTCCAGTTCTCTGTTGTCAATGACTGGAACAAACTGCAAAAATCACTGAAGCTGGAGACTCTTAATCACCCTCACTAGCTTTAAGCACCAGCTGTCAGAGAAGCTCACAGATCACTGCACCTGTACATAGCCAATCTGTAAATAGCCCATCCAACTACCTCATCACCATATTGTTATTTATTTTGTTCCTTTGCACCCCAGTACCGCTACTTGCACACTCATCTTCTGCACATATTTCACCCCAGTGTTTAATTTGCCATACTGTCACGCCCCTGTCCTTAGAGTTCCTTATTATTTTCTGTGTTTGGTTAGGTTAGGTCAGGGTTTGACTCGGGTGGGAAAGTATATGTTTTCTATTTCTTTGTTTTTGGCCGTGTGTGTTACCCAATCAGAGGCGGCTGTCTATCGTTGTCTCTGATTGGGGATCATATATAAGTTGTAATTTCCTTTTTGGGTTTTGAGGGATCTTGTTTTCTGTTTAGTGTTTCTGTCTGACAGAACTGTGCGCTTTCGTTTTCACGTTTGTTATTTTGTTTGAGTGTTTTTTGAAATAAAATAATCATGAACACTATCCACACTGTGCTTTGGTCCACTCTTCCTGCCACCAACGAGAGCCGTAACACATACTGTATTAATTGCGCCACTATGTCCTATTTATTGCCTATCTCCCTTATCCTACCTCATTTGCACACACTGTGTTTTGCACACACCTTCTCTATTGTATTATTGACTGTATGTATCTTTGCAGCCTCGTTTGAATGTCGCGGTTGCGCACATTTGTACGGAATGGGGTGAGTTTACGTTAATTGTTTACCTAGCTAGCTAGCAAGCTACATGTCTTAACAAAAGACTCCTCTTTCCAAGTAACCATTTCAGGTGCATTCATAAATTCAGTCTGGCCATCTAATCTGGTTTCAGAGCACTCTTATTCCATGTGTAACTCTGTGTTGTTGTTTGTGTCGCACTGCTTTGCTTTATCTTGGCCAGGTCGCAGTTGTAAATGAGAACTTGTTCTCAACTAGCTCACCTAGTTAAATTAAGGTGAAATAAAAAAATTGCTCTAAGACAACAGTCAAAATTGATTTGGCAGTTCTAAATTCCATGCTTGCTTGGCAGAACTTTGTCAGTCAAGTTGTCCCTAATATCTACAACAAAATGTTAGATTTTCTGCATCAATATGGATACAACCAATTGGCAAATGTACTTTAAATTGAGAAATAATATGACTATAGCGAACAAAAAGAAGAAACTGTAACTAGAAACAAACATAAATGATAGTCAAAAGCTTTAGAGTGCCTTAAATAAAATTTTGGGCAAAAAGGCAAACTCGGCTCCATCATTCATTGAATCAAATAAAAAAAACACTGATAATGCTACTTTAATGATTTCTTCATTGCCAAGATTAGCAAGTGTAGGCATGATATTGTAAGCCAAAAACAAATCGTGACCCTACACATTCATGAATAACTGAACAAATTATGAAAGACAAGATTTGTCATTTTGAATTCCGTAAAGTGTGTGTGGAAGAGGTGAAAACATTATTGTTGTCAATTAACAATGACAAGCCACCTGGGTCTGACAACTTGGATGGAAATTACTGAGGATGATAGTGAGTGATATTGCCACTCTTATTTGCCATCTCTTCAATCTAAGCCTACAGGAAAGTGTGTACCCTCAGGCCTGAACGTAAGCAAAAGTCATTCCACTACACAAGAATAGCAAAGCACCCTTTACTTGCTCAAATAGCCGACAAAGCAGCCTGTTACCAACCCTTAGTAAACTTATGGAAAAAATGTGTTTGACCAGATACAATGTTATTTCACAGTAAAAAAAAGGAACAACAGATTTTCAGCACGCTTATAGGGAAGGACATTCAACAAGCACGACACTTACACAAATGTGACCGACCGGCTCATATCGGTCTTATGCAGCAAAATTTGAAATTATGCTTTTTACATTGGAAAAAGTAGAGACTCAGAGCTACAAAATGGTATATAATCCACTACAGTTGAGGAACAACGGGAAAGTAATTTTTCCTTGAAAGTTGACAGGCCATTTTCTCAAAAGTGAGTTTTTGAATGTTTTGGTACTGCTACTGGAAATACCTTATTTGTCTACACCCATTCAGCATCTTTCACACTCTCTTAAGCTTTAGCCTAGCACCCAAGCTAACGGGCTGACATTGGCTAGCTTGCTAGCTACTTCCAAACACATAATGAGAGAACACCCTACTCTGACCATTTTACTCGCCCTAGCAGAGCTGGTTAAGCTGTTTTTGTGTTATCCAGAGCGGTCAACATCCCTTTCATAAATTTATTGGTTATTCTGCACTCTTTGGCACACTCAAACGAGAGTGCTCTGAAACCAGAGTAGATGGCCAGACTGAATTTATGAATGCACCTGAAATGGTTACTTGGAAAGAGGAGTCTTTTGTTAAGACATGTAGCTTGCTAGCTAGCTAGGTAAACAATTAACGTAAACTCACCCCATTCCGTACAAATGTGCGCAACCTCGACATTCAAATGAGGCTGCAAAGAAAACTAATGGGACTGTAGCAACTGTGTTGACTTCAAAATCTGGGGTGTGATCTACATTTCTATTCAAGCGTTGATTGACATGGTAATGGCTCTATAGTATTGGAGAAAAAACTCAACAACAAAAAAACTGACCCTCCGTTACATCGTGACGTGTCATGCCGTAACGTACAGCACGCATAAAGAAACTATTTCTGTCTTACAATCTCTCTCCACCAGGTGTAGCACTTCTCTCATCGTTTAAAAACAAGAAATGGACAGTGACGGGGTAAGGGGGGATACCTAGTCATTCTTTGCGTCATCACTGTAAGCGATCATGACTCTCAAAGCCACTGTTTACTTCTGAAAATCCCTTTAGCACCGCCACTTTAGCACCGCCCTAAAAACCTGATTCAAATTCGACACAAATCTTCAAATAGGTATGTAATGACACATTATATAAACTCTTTATAGTGTTATATTTACATTTTAGAGGCGATAAGGTGATAAGTTGGACAGATCGAGTGAAAAAAAGCAGTTTTCCCACACATAGCCTCTCCTTCTTACTACCACGCATTAGTTTCGCTTCCCCACCCGACATTTTTAAAAAGACCAGAAGGAGGTCATTTCCTTCTTGAATAATGCAGGCAGCTTGGAGGTCATGTCATTAAATTTGTTGGAAAGCGGAGAAATTGTGCTTTAAAATGGTATTGACATTACAGTTGATCTGGAAATATTACGTTTTTGGGGCGCTAAAATAAGGTCAATTGTACGGACCAAGGCAATGTACAAAGTGAATGAGTTCACGTTAACCATAATCCCAAATCATGACGTTACTACCCTCCATGAATCTGCAGGTAGCTAACCAACCATGTTCAATGTTATCTAGCTAACATTAGGCTATAGCTAGCTAAGCAAATGGCTCAGAGATACAAAAAAATAAGATCATACACGTATCGTTAGCTAGCGAGACAACCAGCTAACGTTAGCTAGCTAGCTAGGTAAACAATGAACCATAATCACAATTTATGAAGTTAGTACCCTGCATGAATCTGCTGGTAGCTAACCAACCAGGTTCAATGTTAGCTAGCTAACATTAGGCTATAGCTAGCCAAGCAAATGGTCTTTCTGTCAAAATTAGAAACTTGTAATGTCTGAAAATGTATATAGCTAGACTACATCATTCATGGTTGGACGTGTCTCCTGTCGGATGCCATGGTTTCCCTTAGTTTGAAGATGTAATCTGGAGACAGGTGTTTTCTCCATCTCCTTAGCTATCATACTCGAATTCCACTGATTGCATTACTCAGTCCCCCAGAAAGTGGAGAGCGACACTTATGCAGTTTTAATACACGATAAATAAATAAAAACTGTGTTAGACAGGATTACCAGCTCAAATAGACAGAAACGTGCTATATGGCAGACAAATCCAAGCGCATCTCTCGGCATGTCCAGCCCACTCATTATCTCATATATTCATGGCTAGTTGGAAGGATGCTGTCTTTCCTTTGGCTAAACCAACTAGGTCATCATTTAACAATTGTATTCATATTTACAGATAGCATACAAGTTTGATATTAAGGCACATGAAAGTCCACGTTTGAGAAGGCATTTCTGTCAAAAAATACATTTTCATTTAAAAAAAAGTTTACGTTCAAACGGCTCTCCTGTGGAGTAGTGAACTGCGACATATGCCTAGTTTCCTGAAACGGGTCACTAAGACTGATGATTGTCTGAGAGAAAATGTATAATAAAAAGATTATGGGAGCAATTTTGTTTCACTTCAGTGCAGCTTTTGACATTATTGATCTTAATCTTCTGCTGGAAAAACGTATGTCTTTTGGCTTTACATCCCCTGATATATTGTGGATTGAGAGTTACCTGTCTAATGGAACACAGAGGGAGTTCTTTAATGGAATCCAACCCAACAAAATCCGGGTAGAGTCCGGTATTCCTCAGCTGTCTAGGCCCTTTATTTTTTCCAATCTTTACTAATGACCTGCCACTGGGTGCTCCCGAGTGGCGCAGTGGTCTAAGGCACTGCGCTGGTTCGATTCCAGGTTGTATCACAACTGGCTGTGATTGGGAGTCCCATAGGGTGGCGGATAATTGGCCCAGCGTCATCCAGGTTAGGGTTTGGCTGGGGTAAATCATTCACTAAACACTAAATCTTGGAATAAATTATTTGGAAATTGAGCAAGTTGAGGAGACAAAACTGTTGGGGTAACCCTGGATTGTGAACTGCCATAGTTAAAACATATTGATGCAACAGCAGCTAAGATTGGGAGAGGTCTGTCCATAAGAAGGCTCTGCTCTGCCTTCTTTATCAACAAGGCAGGTCCTACAGGCCTTAGTTTTGTCGCACCTGGACCACTGTCCAGTCGTTTGGTCAGGTACCACAAAGAGGGACTTAAAAAAATTACAATTTACCCAGAACAGGAAAGCACAGCTGGCCCTTAAATGTACATGGAGAACTAACATGAATATCAAAGTAGAAGAGAGATTGACTTGTATTTGTGAGAAGTATTGACATGTTGAATGCACCGAGCTGACTGTTTAAACTACTAGCATACAGCTCAGACACCCATGCATACCCCACAAGACATGCCACCAGAGGTCTCTTCACAGTCCCCAAGTCCAGAACAGATTTTGGGAGGCACAGAGTACTACATAGAGCCATGACTAACTACATGGAACTCTATTCCACATCAAGTAAATCATGCAAGCAGTAAAATCAGATTTAAAAAACTTATAAAAATATACTTTACTGAACAGCAGGGACTGTGAAGAGACATACACACAGGCACAGAGACACGTATACACACACACACACGATAGCATATTCACTATACACACACGTACACAGGAATTTTGTGTTGTAAATAATTATGTGGTTGTAGAGTATTGGCCTTAGGGCACACATTTAATGTGTTGTGAAATGTATTGAAATATAAAAACATATTTATATAACTGCCTTAATTTTACTGGACCCCATGAAGAAGGCAGCAGCTAAAGGGGATCCTTAATAAATACAAATACCTATCAAATAGAGCTCTCAATTTCCTATCATACAATGATCATTTATATGTATAAAGTAAACTATAACTTTGTACAAAATCAACATTAGCTTATATTTGTGTATTCCGACATAACAATAGCAATGGTATAAGGTTTTACAAAAGCTAGTTGAGCTGTTTTATCAGAAAATGCAGGAGATCAGGGAAAACCTCAATTAGCTAGCAATCCAGCATCGATGGCTATGCACAGAGGCATCATGTCCATAAGGGGCACAGGGGCACATGCCCCTTCAGATTTGTCCTGTATAAATATATTGTTTTGTTTGTTAAATGTGTTGTTGTTTCTCTGTAATACTACTAGCCACCTAGTATCTTTATGAAGATGGCTTTAGCTAGCCAATCTCCAAACCTCATAACTAGCTACCAAGAAGCCATTTCTGGCTATCAATCAAGTTAGAGTAGCTAGCTTGTCTAACTATTTTAGCTGGTACACCTGCTGACAAGGTTGGTCAACTTTAGAAAAGAACACAATTACTAAATGTGCTGAATAACACTCAGATTCCTTTAAATCTTTAATCCAGATTTTTGCAGAGAACTATATTCAGCCCTAACCCGAACCACTAGTCAGGAGGATACAGACAGTTTAAGGAGTATGCTTAGATATATAGAAAATACAGAGAATTAAGAACAATGATTATGGCTCTAGATTGCAGGAAAAATCTTTTTCAGGTGTTTGAAAATTGTAAGATGAATTCAAATGAAGTTGGCAGTTACTACTTGTTACAGGTAAGAAACGGGGCAAAATGTCTACCACGTTCTTTGAGTCAGAGCCTGTTGGTCTATTGAGATTTGATGTATCAAGTTACAACTGGTTCTCGTTCGACAGTGTAATAATCACTAGATGGGCATGCTACATTAATAAGGACAGGAGTAATGACGTAATGAGTATAATCAGATTGCAGATAGTTTGGAACTACACTTTGTAACATGGCCAAATAGTGACCATCTCTGTCTGTGTAGTTATTGGAGATTATTGAACTGCATTTTTCATCAGATTTCAGATTTTGTCAACTGGTTTTGAAACAAAGAGCATTGAAGGGAAAATTGTATTTTTCTTGTTTAGTGGATTGTTTGTTTAGCCACCTGCCAAACATACAAATATTTGTGAAAGTGTGTGTGCAAGAGAAATAAACAAAAGAAAAATAGATCACTCTTGAACTTGTTTGTGTTTCTGATAGCATTCTAATCACATTAAAAAAATATAAAATTAAATCACATTTTATTTGTCAAATGCCCCGAATACAATAGTTATAGATAGACCTTACAGTGAAAGCTTACTTACAAGCCCATAACAAACAATGCAGTTTTAAGAAAAAAAGTGTTAAGAAAGTACTTACTAAAATAAACTGAAATAAAAAAATAAAAAAATAAGATAAAATTGAAACATATAGAATAATTAAGGAGCAACGATAAAATAACAGTAGTGAGGCTATATACAGGGGGTACCGGTACAGAGTCAATGTGCGGGGGAACCGGTTAGTCGAGGTAATTGAAGTAATATGCACATGTAGGTAGAGGTAAAGTGACTATGCGTGGATAATAAACAGAGAGTAGCAGCAGCAGCATAACAATAGGGGTGGTGTGGGGACAATGCAAATAGTCCTAGTAGCCATTTGATTAGCTGTTCAGGAGTTTTTGGCTTGGGGGTAGAAGCTGTTAAAAATCCCTTTGGACCAAGACTTGGCGCTCTGGTACCGCTTACCGTGCGGAAGCAGAGAGAACAGTCTATGACTAGGGTGGCTGGAGTCTTGCCAATTTTTTGTGTCTTCTGACACCGCATGGTATAGAGGTCCTGGATGGCAGGAAGCTTGCCCCCAATGATGTACTGGGCGGTTCTCAACCATCTGTAGTGCCTTGCGGTCAGAGGCCGAGCAGTTGAAATACCAGTCGGTGATGCCACCAGTCAGTATGCTCTCAATGGTGCAGCTGTAGAACTTTTTGAGGATCTGAGGACTCATGCCAAATCTTTTTAGTCTCCTGCGGGGTATAGGCATTGTCGTGCCCTCTTCACGACTGTCTTGGTGTGTTTGGAATATGAGAGTTTGTTGGTGATGTGGACACCAAGGAACTTGAAGCTCTCAACCTGCTCCACTACAGTACCATCGATGAGAATGGGGGTGTGCTCGGTCCTCCTCTTTCTGTAGTCCACAATCATTTCCTTTGTCTTGATCACGTTGAAGGAGAGGTTGTTATCCTGGCATCACACTGCCAGGTCTCTGACCTCCTCCCTAAAGGCATTGTTGTTGGTGATCAGGCCTACCACTGTTGTGTCGTCTGCAAACTTAATGATGGTGTTGGAGTCGTGCTTGGCCATGCAGTTATGGGTGAACAGGGTGTATAGGAGGGGACTGAGCACGCACCCCTGAGGGGCCACCGTATTGAGGATCAGCATGGCAGATGTGTTGTTACATACCCTCACCACCTAAGGATCCAGTTGCAGAGTGAGGTGTTCAGTTCCAGGGTTTTTGGCTTGGTGATGAGCTTTGAGGGCACTATGGTGTTGAAAGCTGAGCTGTAATCAATGAAAAGCATTATCATGTAGGTGTTCCTTTTGTCCAGGTGTGAAAGGGCAGTGTAGAGTGCAATAGAGATCGCATCATCTGTGGATCTGTTGGTGCGGTATGCAAATTGGAGTGGGTCTAGGGTTTCTGGGATAATGGTGTTGATGTGAGCCATGACCAGCCTTTCAAAACACTTTATGGCTACAGACATGAGTGCTATGGGTCGGTAGTCATTTAGGCAGGTGCCTTGGTGTTCGTAGGCACAGGGACTATGGTGGTCTGCTTGAAACATGTTGGTATTACAGACCTGGTCAGGGACAGGTTGAAAATGTCAGTGAAGACACTTGCCAGTTGGACAGCGCATACTCAGAGTACATTTCCTGGTAATCCGTCTGGCTCTGCGGCCTTGTGAATGAGGACCTATTTAAAGGTCGTCCGAAACAGCTGATGCTCGAAGCGAGCATAAAAGTTATTTAGCTCATCTGGTAGGCTTGTGTCACTTGGCAGCTCACGGCTGTGCTTTCCTTTGGAGTCCGTAATTGTTTGCAAGCTCTGCCACATCTGACAAGCATCGGAGCCGGTGTAGCATGATTCAATCTTAGTTCTGTATTGACTCTTCACCTGTTTGATGGTTCGTCATCAGAGGGCATACATATTTCTTATAAGTGTTCGGGTTAGAGTTCCACTCCTTGAAAGCCGCAGCTCTACCCTTTAGCTCAGTGTGGATGTTTCCTGTAATCCATGGCTTCTGGTTGGGGTATGTACGTACGGTCACTGGGGACAACGTCATCGATGCACGTGTTGATGAAGCCGGTGACTGAGGTGGTATACTCCTCAATGGCATCGGAAGAATCCCGGAACATATTCCAGTCTGAGCAAGCAAAAAAGTCCTGTAACTTAGCATCTGTGTCATCTGAGCACTTCATTACTGAGCGAGTCACTGGTACTTCCTGCTTTAGTTTTTGCTTGTAAGCAGGAACCAGGAGGATCGAGTTATGGTCAGGTTTGCCAAATGGAGGGCGAGGGAGAGCTTTGTACCCGTCTCTGTGTGTGGTGTAAAGGTGGTCTCGAGTTTATTTTTTTCTCTTGTTGCACATTTAACATGCTGGTAGAAATTAGGTAAAACGGATTTAAGTTTCCCAATATTAAAGTCCCCGACCACTAAAAATCAAATCAAATCAAATCAAATTGTATTTGTCACATTAACATGGTTAGCAGATGTTAATGCGAGTGTAGCGAAATGCTTGTGCTTCTAGTTCCGACAATGCAGTAATAACCAACAAGTAATCTAACTAACAATTCCAAAACTACTGTCTTGATCACAGTGTAAGGGGATAAAGAATATGTACATAAGGATATATGAATGAGTGATGGTACAGAGCAGCATAGGCAAGATACAGTAGATGGTATTGAGTACAGTATATACATATGAGATGAGTATGTAAACAAAGTGGCATAGTTAAAGTGGCTAGTGATACATGTATTACATAAGGATACAGTCGATGATATAGAGTACAGTATATACGTATGCATATGAGATGAATAATGTAGGGTAAGTAACATTATATAAGGTAGCATTGTTTAAAGTGGCTAGTGATATATTTACATCATTTCCCATCAATTCCCATTATTAAAGTGGCTGGAGTTGAGTCAGTGTCAGTGTGTTGGCAGCAGCCACTCAATGTTAGTCTGATGGCCTTGAGATAGAAGCTGTTTTTCAGTCTCTCGGTCCCAGCTTTGATGCACCTGTACTGACCTCGCCTTCTGGATGATAGCGGGGTGAACAGGCAGTGGCTCGGGTGGTTGATGTCCTTGATGATCTTTATGGCCTTCCTGTAACATCGGGTGGTGTAGGTGTCCTGGAGGGCAGGTAGTTTGCCCCCGGTGATGCGTTGTGCAGACCTCACTACCCTCTGGAGAGCCTTATGGTTGAGGGCGGAGCAGTTGCAGTACCAGGCGGTGATACAGCCCGCCAGGATGCTCTCGATTGTGCATCTGTAGAAGTTTGTGAGTGCTTTTGGTGACAAGCCGAATTTCTTCAGCCTCCTGAGGTTGAAGAGGCGCTGCTGCGCCTTCTTCACGATGCTGTCTGTGTGAGTGGACCAATTCAGTTTGTCTGTGATGTGTATGCCGAGGAACTTAAAACTAACTTGCTACCCTCTCCACTACTGTTCCATCGATGTGGATAGGGGGGTGTTCCCTCTGCTGTTTCCTGAAGTCCACAATCATCTCCTTAGTTTTGTTGACGTTGAGTGTGAGGTTATTTTCCTGACACCACACTCCGAGGGCCCTCACCTCCTCCCTGTAGGCCGTCTCGTCGTTGTTGGTAATCAAGCCTACCACTGTTGTGTCGTCCGCAAACTTGATGATTGAGTTGGAGGCGTGTGTGGCCACGCAGTCGTGGGTGAACAGGGAGTACAGGAGAGGGCTCAGAACGCACCCTTGTGGGGCCCCAGTGTTGAGGATCAGCGGGGAGGAGATGTTGTTGCCTACCCTCACCACCTAGGGGCGGCCCGTCAGGAAGTCCAGTACCCAGTTGCACAGGGCGGGGTCGAGACCCAGGGTCTCGAGCTTGATGACGAGCTTGGAAAGTTTGCAAAGTTTGCAAAGAGTTAAATAAAGTTCGTTCAGAGCCATCGATGTGTCTGCTTGGGGGGGATATATACGGCTGTGATTATAATCGAAGAGAATTCTCATGGTAGATAATGCGGTCTACATTTGATTGTGAGGAATTCTAAATCAGGTGAACAGAAGGATTTGAGTTCCTGTATGTTTCTTTCATCACACCATGTCACGTTAGCCATAAGGCATACGCCCCCGCCCCTCTTCTTACCAGAAAGATGTTTGTTTCTGTCGGCGCGATGCGTGGAGAAACCCGTTGGCTGCACCGCCTTGGATAGCGTCTCTCCAGTGAGCCATGTTTTCGTGAAGCAAAGAACGTTACAGTCTCTGATGTCCCTCTGGAATGCTACCCTTGCTCGGATTTCATCAACCTTGTTGTCAAGAGACTGGACATTGGCAAGAAGAATGCTAGGGAGTGGTGCACGGTGTGCCCGTCTCCGGAGTCTGACCAGAAGACCGCCTTGTTTCCCTCTTTTTCGGAGTCGTTTTTTTGGGTCGCTGCATGGGATCCACTCCGTTGTCCTGTTTGTAGGCAGAACTCAGGATCCGCGTCGCGAAAAACATATTCTTGGTCGTACTGATGGTGAGTTGACGCTGATCTTATATTCAGTAGTTCTTCTCGACTGTATGTAATGAAACCTAAGATGACCTGGGGTACTAATGTAAGAAATAACACGTAAAAAAAAACAAAAAACTGCATAGTTTCCTATGAACGCGAAGCGAGGCGGCCATCTCTGTCGGCGCCGGAACTAGGCCTCTGGATGAGCATTTTCTAGTTTGCTTTATACAGCTCGTTGAGTGCCGTCTTAGTGCCAGCATTGGTTTGTGGTGTTGAATAGACATCTATGAAAAATATAGATGAAAACTCTGGTAAATAGTGTGGTAAATAGTGTGGTCTGCAGCTTATCATGAGATACTCTACCTCAGGCGAGCAAAACCTAGAGACTTCCTTAATATTGGATTTCGTGCACCAGGTGTTATGTACAAATAGACACAGACCGCCACCCCTTGTCTTACAGGAGGCAGCTGTTGTATCTTGTGGATGGAATGAAAACCTAGCCAGCTGTATGTTATCCATGTTGTCGTTCAGCCATGACTCGGTGAAACATTACAGTTTTAATGTCCCTTTGGTCGGATAGTCTTGATTGGCGCTCATCTATTTTGTTATCCAATGATTGCACATTGGTTAATAGGACTGATGGTAGCGGGGGATTACTCACTCGGCGTTGGATCCTTACAAAGTACCCTGACCTACGTCCCTGGTGTCTTCATCTCTTCTTCATGCGAATGACGGTGATTTGGACCTTGTCGCATGTCTTAAGTAATTCCGACTCGTTAAAGAAAAAATCTTTGTCCAGTACGACGTGAGTAATCGCTGTTCTGATACCCAGAAGCTCTTGTTGGTCATAAGAGACGGTGGCAGAAACATTATGCAAAAAATAATGCAAAAAAACACACACAATAACACCATTGGTTAGGTACCCGTTTAGCAGCCATCTCTCTCGGCACCAATCATATCAGCAGCCATATCATATCAGCAGCCATTCACCCATTACAATTGTGTTAACACATGAGACTACACTAGACCCCCAGGGTCAATTGCAATGAACATTGTCCAACGTACCAACACATTTAAAATACACGCTAAAATCACCCTCACAGCTAATCTCAATTGCAACCATCATTAGCCAAGATTTACTGCTCCATTAAGCAGATGTCAAGGTTATGTTTTTTGTCCTGATTTCTGCCCAAAATGTTCAACGCTGTTTTTCCCTCTGGTGGGGATTATTAATCCAATTTTTTTAACAGACTAAGGGTGATGTATCTGTATAAACTGAACTAAACTGAAATAAAGTTTTTCCTCATCTACCACGGCAAATCTACTGTGTCAATTTATCCTGTTTTATGAATGGAAAACTCATGTTGGTGCAGTCTTTTCGTTTCCAAATGATGTAATCCATTAATTACAATTTGTCTTTAAAAAGTATATTAATTTCTTATTAAGACTGCGGGGGATATATCGCTGCATCATATTTGAAATAAACAACTAAACCAAGTCAATCGTGATGAGTTATATAGGCTAATCTATAATTGTTATCAAATGAACATTTTATTTGTACCCATATATGATTTAACCATTTAAGATAAAACATTTGCATAAAGTATAGGCCTACAAGTTCTATATTTATGAGTATTTTACATTCATTAGTCTTACGGTTTCCGATGCTCCTGATAGGTCATTATTTCATTGTGGTGGGAAAAGAGAATCTAGACTAAGAAAGTTAAAGGTGTCTGGTATCAACGTAAAATCAGAAATTTATTCCTTTGGGTTTTTTGTAGCAATCAAGCATATTTCGTTTTAAGAAAAACAGCAGTAACGGGGTGCTCCGTGAGAAGTTCTGCGTCTTCGTTACAATCCAACCCCAGAGTACAGATGCCACTCACCTGACCGGCTGGCTACTCCATTGGCTTTCTCGCTGTCCTCTACTTGGCATTTCTTTTTGGCAATCTTGTGAAGGATGGATGCCTTCTCTCTGAATTTCCCTGCAACACAACCATTGGGGAGTTAAATTGGGGACTGTGTTTAAATGAACATGTCACCTTCAAATTTCCTTTGCATAGACTCAGGTCTCCTCTGCCTTTTCATGGTTCCGGACTTCACTTAGTTCAAAGGAAAGGAAAAGAACACATGCATTTTTCACATCAGTATTCAAATGACAGTTTGAAGTCAATATCATATCATGTACTGATGAGCCAGCAATGTCCAAGATGCAAGCCAGTGGGGGAGAACACTTTATGAAGCATAATCGGTCACACCCAATCTACTGCCAGGTCTACTAAGCCTTTGTACTAGTTGTGGCACAATTTGTCCACTTTTATTTTCTGGAGGTGTAGTTTAAAAGATAGAACACAAAAGTAACATAACATTTAAGAGACTGATTAAGATATTTACTCAATAATGTCCATTTCAGATTATACATTTTTTACTAATCTCTCGTGGACAGACAACATAACATAAATGGTATCGTACGTCTGTCAGAAGAATGTGGGATGCGATGACTAACGAGCAACAGTTGTTGCGGTATACTGACTTTTCATGATTTAGCAGGTGTGAGCATCTTTCGAGGCAGGAGGAGACATTTGACCCATAGACTTGACTGACACATGAAGAGTGGGGTGGAGGGGCTGGAGCTACCACCATGCTTCTACTCCTCGTTCTAGAATATTTTCTCATACATCTCCCCCAGAACTTATTTCAGTAGCTAGCGCAAGATTTTCCTTCTGGTTTACAGAGATAATAAAAAAGAAAATAAGTGGTCTAAGGCACTGCATTGCAGTACTAGCTGTGCCACCAGAGACTCTGGGTTCGAGCCCAGGCTCTGCCGCAGCCGGCCGCGACCTGGAGGCTCATGGGGTGACGCATAATTGGCCCAGCGTTGTCCGGGTTACGGAGGGTTTGGCCGGCAGGGATATCCTTGTCTTATCGCGCACTAGTGACTCCTGTGGCGGGCCAGGTGCAGTGCATGCTGACCAGGTCGCTAGGTGTACGGTGTTTCCTCTGACATATTGGTGCGGCTGGCTTCCGGGTTGGATGTGCGTTGTGTCAGGAAGCAGTGCGGCTTGGTTGGGTTGTGTTTCGGAGGACGCATGACTCTCGAAATTCGCCTCTCCCGAGTCCGTACGGGAGTTGCAGCGATGAGACAAGACAGTAACTACTACCAATTGGATACCACGAAATTGGGGAGAAAAAGGGGTAAAATAAGAAAAAAAAAGAAAAAAAAGAAAAAGAAAAAAAAGAAATAACTAGTGCCATTTTTGCACCGGGCAAATGTCTAGTAAATTTGGCTTGAGGTCCATATATGATCATTATGAACCTCTTCTCAGCATATTCACATTTGATGTACCAAAATATATTTATAAAAAAGACCACAATGGCAATAACAAGAGATTATACATTTAACATAGAGGTCAAAATAAGAAGAAAATAGATCAGATCATATTGGAAAATCTATACTGAACAAAAATATAAAAATAACATGCACAATTTCAAAGATTTTACTGAGTTACAGTTCATATAAAGAAATCAGTCATTTGAAATTAATTAATTAGGCCCTAATCTATGGATTTCACATGACCGGGCAGGGGTGCAGCCATGGGTGGACCTGGAAGGGCACAGGCCCACCCTCTGGGCAACCAGGCCCAGCCAATCAGAATGAGTTTTTCCCCACAAAAGGGCTTTATAACTGACATAAATACTCCTTAGCAGTGACAAGAGGTTCATAATGATCATATATGGACCTCATCTAGCCAAATTTACTAAACTTTTGCCTGGTGCAAAGTTGGCACTAATTATTTCATTTTTAGTTTAAAAAGATATATAACTATTAAAACATTAGGAACACTTTTCCATGATATAGACTTACCATCCAAGTGAAAGCTATGATCCCTTATTGATGTCACCTGTTAAATCCACTTCAATCAGTGTAGATGAAGGGGAGGAGACAGGTTAAAGAAGGATTTTTAAGCCTTGAGACAATTGAGGCATGGATTGTGTACGTGTGCCATTCAGAGGGTGAATGGTCACGACAACATATTTAAGTGCCTTTGAACGGGTTATGGTAGCAGGTGCCAGGCGTATCGGTTTGACTGTGTCAAGAACTGCAATGCTGCTGGGGTTTTCACTCAACAGTTTCTTGTGCGTATCAAGAATGGCCCACCACCCAAAGGACATCCAACTTGACACAACTGTGGGAAGCAATGGAGTCAACTTGGGCCAGCATCCCTGTGGAATGCTTGACACCTTGTAGTCCATGCCCCGACGAATTGAGGCTGTTCTGCAGGCAAAATTAGGAAAGTTTTGCTAATTTTTTGTACACTCAGTGTAAAGGCTTACAAGTTAAGGGTCTGAAATACATCACGTCTTACTGAAGTTGTTGTGTATGCAGATATGGGCATGCTGCATACATGTGCGCTTGTTAACGGCATGCTGCATCCATGAGCGTGCAAGTCTGTGCACATATGTTGTGCATACTTTCAATCAGGCAAGTGCACGTCAATCAATATGAAAGCTTAATGAGTTTTTGGCTGAATAAAGTAAGGTTGGCTACTTCATTAGGGCTGCTGTGGTGAGTCATCGACATGTAGTCCACCCAACCATGTCACCATCTGTGACCTTCCAGCAAAATCATTAACTCCCCAACACCAACCCAGCGTAACAGAGTCCCCCCCCCCCCTCGCTTTCTCTATCCGCTGTCTGTAGCAATCAACGCCCTAACACACACTTGTTAATACATTCTGACACACTGATATGGATCACTGAATCTCCGCGTCTACAGCCTTTAGCCCGACTCACCTTGGGAGATCGGCACTGAGGTCGCCTGCATGCTGTGTGTGATCAGAGCTTCCAGCAAATTCTTCAGACATGGATGGATGGGCATAATGCTGTATCTGAAGCAGGAGTACAGTATTTGTCCTTAATGTGGAGAGTGCCCTTCATCTTCTGGGTAAAGGTATAATGGTACAGTTCAACCCGCAAGGTCTCGATCAATCTATTTTTAAGCCGGTCTAGCACTGACACATTATTTAAATATGCAATGTATTCACAGTGATTTCCCTATGCCATACATTGTTTACTATATCACTGTCACTTCAAAAATATGTATTTGTATTTCCAAGCCTTTACACAGCAAGAGCCTTTTTTTGTCATAAGTCATACAATACAAAATATCTATCTTCAAAGTTAATTACCAAATTTAATCAAAGACAACCCTTTCCCAAATATCATTATTACATTATCTCTCTGTTGCTACTCTGTTTTCTGATACTGTTATGCAATTCCTGGGTGGATGAGTCACTCCACAATACCAAAATTGGTGACGTAAATCTTACGTGCATACGCAGTTCTGCTCTCACTGTCGATTGTGGGGCTTCCGAGAGTGTACTGACGCATGGCCGATCTGTTTCTCCAAGATGAGAGGGACAGGACTTATGCTTATGCTTTTGTGTATGTTTGTGCATGCGTGTGTGTCTATGTGTGTCTGTTTGCATTGAAAAGAGTCAGATACCGATATAAATCTTGCATTTCTATTGTCAATGACCTGGGTCAGAGAGTAATCACAAACCAGGACAGTGCATATCCACTCACTAGCAGATCAGTGTTGGGAAAATAACTTAGCATGGTCCCTCTGCCTGCTAAATTATAGTCAAATTTAGACCCATCAGGAAAAACCCTGAGCAGATCTAAAAAGAGTAAGTGAAAAATCTCTCCCAAACATTTTGAGAACTGTATGGTCGACACTGCACATATTAACTTCAGCTTCACAAATTAAAAATAGAATTTCCAGAGTAAAATAAATAAAAGATCTGAGGATCCCAAGTATAGTTCCTTCATTCCTGTATGGTGTGTTCCAAGGTGACATTTAGTATAAATCAACATTAATAATAACAAATACAATCAATAAAGAAACACTAAAACATACAACAAATGTAAAATACCTCTGAGCACAAATAACAAATATGTAAATGGAAAAAATAGAAAGTTACAAAGGGCATGGCAAACAATATCTGCACTTATGTTAGTGAAATCTCGTAGAGAGGTGATCAAACCAAGAAAAACATACATTACAAGCACAAAATAATGAAGCATGAGGCAAAGTGACCAAAATGTAGAGAAAAATAAAATAAATGAGAAAAGTGAGTCAAATAATCTATTGAAAAGGCTTACCTTCCTCGGTCATTGTGTGATAATATTTTAGTTTTCCATAAGTTCCAAGTTCTACAACGTTACAGCAAAAGACAAGGGTAAGGCAACAAAGACATAGAAAAGCAAAGGAGCATGAAGAACAAGATATTTTGAAGGTTTAGCATCACACACACAGCATAGAGAAGGATAGCAAATTCTCTCTCAGACCAAGACATCACTGCATAAATGCAAAACAAAGGTGCAAGGACTTCATGACAACAACAACAGAAACAATTGAATCCTTATACCTACTTTGAATGAATAACAATTTCCCATCCGAGATACAGTTGAAGTCAGAAGTTTACATAAACTTAGGTTGTAGTCATTAAAACTCGTTTTTTAACCACTCCACAAATGTCTTGTTAACAAACTAGTTTTGGCAAGTCGGCGAGGACATCTACTTTGCATGACACAAGTAATTTTTTCAACAATTGTTTACAGATAGTTTATTTCAATTATAATTTACTGTATCACAATTCCAATGGGTCAGAAGTTGACATACACTAAGTTGAATGTGCCTTTAAACAGCTTGGAAAATTCCAGAAAATTATGGCATGGCTTTAGAAGCTTCTGATTGGCTAATGGACATCATTTGAGTCAATTGGAGGTGTACCTGTGGATGGATTTCAAGGCCAACCTTCAAACTCAGTGCCTTTTTGTTTGACATCATGGTTAAATCAAAAGACCTCCGAAAACAAATGGTAAAAAAAATGGACCTCCACAAGTTCCACAAGTCTGGTTCATCCTTGGGAGCAATTTCCAAATGCCTGAAGGTACCACATTCATCTGTAAAAATAATACAACGCAAGTATAATCCCCATGAAATCCACGCAGCCGTCCTACTGCTCAGGAAGGAGACTCCTAGAGATGAACGTACTTTGGTGCGAAAAGTGCAAATCAATCCCAGAACAACAGCAAAGGACCTTGTGAAGATGCTGGAGGAAAGCAGTACAAAAGTATCTATATCCACAGTAAAACGAGTCCTATATTGACATAACCTGAAAGGCCGCTCAGCAAGGAAGAAGCCACTGCTCAAAAACTGCCATAAAAAAAGCTAGACTACGGTTTGCAACTGCACATGGGGACAAGGATTGTACTTTTTGGAGAAATGTCTTCTGGTCTGATGAAACAAAAATAAAACTGTTTGGCCATAATAACCATCGTTATGTTTGGAGGAATTAAGGGAGGCGCTTTCAAGCCGAAGAACACCATCCCAACTGTGAAGCAGGGGTGTGGCAGCATCATGTTGTGGGGGTGCTTGGCTGCAGGAGGGACTGCACTTCACAAAATAGATGGCATCATGAGGGAGGACAATTATGTGGATATAATAAAGCAATATCTCAAGACATCAGTCAGGAAGTTAAAGCTTGCTCGTAAATGGGTCTTCCAAATGGACAAGACCCTAAGCATACTTCCAAAGTTGTGGCAAATGGCCTAAGGACAACAAAGTCAAGGTATTGGAGTGGCCATCACAAAGCCCTGACCTCAATCCAGAACTGAAAAAGTGTGTGTGAGCAAGGAGGCCTGAGCCAAAATTCACCCAACTTATTGTGGGAAGCTTGTGGAAGGCTACCTGAAACGTTTGACCCAAGTTAAACAATTTAAAGGCAATGCTACCAAATACTAATTGAGTGTATGTAAACTTCTGACTCACTGGGAATGTGATTAAATAAATAAAAGCTGAAATAAATCCTTCTCTCTACTATTATTCTGACATTTCACATTCTTAAAATAAAGTGGTGATCCTAACTGACCTAAGACAATTTTTACTAGGATTAAATGTCAGGAATTGTGGAAAAACTATGTTTAAATGTATTTGGCTAAGGTGTATGTAAACTTCCAACTTCAACTGTACATATCCAGTTCAATCTGTTCAATCTAACAGAATTGAGGGGATATACATTTTTCATTTGATGGTTTCAGGGATCTCAATATACACTGAGTGTACAAAACATTAAGGACACCTTCCTAATATTGAGCAGCCCCCTCCCCCGTTTTGCCCTCAGAACAGCCTCAATTCACTCCAATGCTTCCCACAGTTGTGTCAAGTTGGCTAGATGTCCTTTGGGTGTGGGATCATTCTTGATACACACAGGAAACTGTTTAGTGTGAAAACCCCAGCAGTGTTGCAGGTCTTGACACAAACCGGTGCGCCTGGCACCTACTACCATATCCTGTTAAAAGACACTTAAATCTTTTGTCTTGCCCATTCACCATCTGAATGGCACACATACACAATCCATGTCTCAATTACCTCAAGGCTAAAAAATCCTTCTTTAACCTGTCTCCTTCCCTTCATCTGCACTGATTGAAATTGATTTATTAACAGGTGACATCAATAAGGTATCATAGCTTTAACCTGGATTCACCTGGTCAGTCTATGTGATGGAAAGAGCTTTTATCATTAAAGTTTTGTACACTCAGTGTACATAGAGGCTCTTACAATGGTATAGCTAATAACTCAGACACACCAGTAGGCTTATTAAATGTTTGTGTTCACACAACAAAGACCTCAAAATCGTCAGCCGCTTAGCCTTGTTTAAATACTCCAAACCAGAAGGTGACAGTAGTGTTGTTTGGCAATGCATGTCCCTGTGTGTTGCTTTATGGTCTAGTCAATGTTAGCTAGCTAGCTGCGCTAATATTGCTATTGTTGTAGAAAGCCCTTGTTGATTCTAGTCAGATGACCACAGCTACACTGAACCAAAATATAAATACAACATGCAACAATTTCAAAGATTTTACTGAGTTACAGATCATATAAGGAAACCAGTCAATTTAATTAATAAATTAGGGCCTAATCTATAGATTTTACATGACTGGGAATACAGATATGCGTCTGATGGTCACAGATACCAGGAGTACATATTTTTCCATAACAAGCTTTGCTTGATTTACAATCCGATACGCCAGTCCTTATCCGCCCTGCTGATAAGGGGGGTCAGTTGTACTCATGAATAGGACAGTTTATGTAAATGAGTGTCATAGACAACTGATTGACAAGACCTTTTACAAGAGACTCAGAAGTGACCCCACTTCCCAATTTCAGAACACTATCTATTATTCACTGTCCTAGATGGGTATTTAAATTCTGGTCAAATCACCAAAAAACTACTGGCTACTCAACACCCTAAAATTTCCACTTTCTATACTTTGCCGAAATTACACAAGAATGTTACAAAACCTCCAGGGAGCCCTATTGTTGCGGGCATTGATGCAGTAACGTACCCTTTATCGGCTTTTGTTGACTTTTTTATTAGACCACTCACAGAACCACTCGCAGAACTCGCAGAATGAAATAGTACGAACACCAAAAACTACTTCATGTTTTTAAATTATTTCTTTATTCAGACAAAGGGTACTGCTATGGGGTCCCCTTTTGCTCCAAACTATGCTAATTTGTATGTGGGTTACATGGAGAAACAGTCCATTTTCAATCCTCTCAAAAAAAATCTTGCCTAACATTATTATTTGGAAACGGTAAATGTATGATATTTTTGTTCTATGTAGGGGTGATGCAAAACAGCTCCAGGCATTGCATGCTTTTCTTAACTCTTGTTCTGAGCACCTAAGATTTACTATGCAATCTCACATACGTCAAATCAGTTTCCTTGATCTTCTGATTTTGTGTGAGGATAATGTTCTATACACTGATCTTTACAGGAAACCTACTGATCGTAACAGTTTGTTGAGGGCGGATAGTTGTCACTCGCTTCCCTTGAAAAACAGTTTGCCCTACAGCCAAATCTGTCAAATCAAAAGAATTTGCAGAAATCAATCAGATTTAGACAGAAATATGGCTGAGAAGCAAAGAAAATTCAAGGAGAGGTCAGATTAATGGTCAGATTAATACTGCCATTGAGAAAATGTTAAACTAATCGAGACATGATCTCTTTCAAGGACAGTCTCGCAAAAAGAAGCATTCTTGCATTCTAACTACCCACCATTCAAAGTGCTCTGAACAAATTAAGGGTATCGTTCACAAACATTGGCACATTCTAAGATCCGATGACAGTGCCGGTAATGTGTTTTCGGACCCTCCCTTGGTCGTATTCTAGTGGGGCAGAAATCTCAGAGATCCATTGGTAAACACTGATTTACCACTCCAAAATATCCCTGCACAATGTCTATTTGCGCCTCTATCGGATGGAAACTACAAGAGCAATGGCTGCACTCAATGCAATGGCACTTACAAATGTAGATCCTTCAAACACCCCCAAACAGGGAACAGATCCCAATCAAAGGTGTTATCACATGCTCCACTAAGGCAGTTATTTATCTTACCTTGTGTTAAAAATGATGTGGGTATAACAAATCGCAAATTAAAAAGTACGAATCTCGGAGCATCGTGGCCCACTTTTTGGAATCAAGTTTAAACAAGACGCTGCCTGGATCTTTAATTTAAAGACCCTTGCTCCCTTCGGGCTCAACGTAGACTTTGATCTGAAGCCATTCTTGTGATTATTGTGTTTTTGCTATTCATTGTAAATGTTTGTAAGCCTATGTAGCCACATTGAATCGATGATCGTATGCTATCCATTCATGTTTTTGTATGTTCTGTTTATATCTGAGAATTAACCAATGATATCAGGCTACACCTGGCCATGATTACAGACACCTGTGTGTGTCATTTGACACCATATAACTAGTGACCCGCAGTGTTTGTCATTATACCCTGATGAAGACAGCGTGTCTGTTGAAACATTGGTTATTAGGTTATTACATTATTGCATCTGAACTCCTTGAGTGTGTGGCTCTCCTTTTCTTTTTTGTATATTAAACACAGAAAAATCACGTTTTTGACTGCACTGTGCCGTTAATGAAATCCCACTTATGTTTGTTTGCAACGGGACATAAGAACTTGTTGTTATTTTTGTCCTTGTGGCATGACCTCTTTACTCTATTTCATTTTCATAATGAAAATGCAGTGTCCTGGAGCAAAAGGCTTTTAACATTGATTCTTTCAACAGAAATTGTTAGATGAACGATTGGGTCTTGACTAAATTATGTAAGCCCCCCCAACTCGGAGCATCATAGCACCATTAGGTGCAAAACCTTGACTATGCTCCGAGTTGGGGGGGGGGCTTACATAATTTAGTCAAGGCCCAATCATTCATCTAACAATTCCTGTGTGGGGTAGTAAAGGCATCTGAGCACTGAGTGGTTGTAGCAGCAAACCTCTTAGGTTTCCTAAAAAAAGGAGGCATATTGAGCTGCGTGATCAATTATGAATGGATAGCATACGATCATAGATAAGACTGTATGGGGGCGACAACAACCAGGTGCCATGACCAGCCACACACGCAAGACCAGGGGTAGTTCAGGCACCAGAGTGTCACCAGAATACTATGCCACATTTGACATAGGATTTACATAGAGCATGATACATGAACGTTGCATTACTATTTATCTTTCTGATAAAATCAACAGAAAAAGAGACGTCCCTTTTTCAGGACCCTGTCTTTCAAAGATAATTCGTAAAAATCCAAATAACTTCACAGATCTTCATTGTAAAGGGTTTAAACACTGTTTCCAATGCTTGAACAATGAACCATAATAAATTAATGAACATGCACCTGTGGAATGGTCATTAAGAAACTAACAGCTTACAGACGGTAGGCAATTAAGCTCACAGTTATGAAAACTTAGGACACCAAAGAGGCCTTCCTACTGACTCTGAAAAACACCAAAAGAAAGATGCTCAGGGTCCCTGCTCATCTGCGTGAACGTGCCTTAGGTATGCTGCAAGGAGGATGAGGACTGCAGATGTGGCCAGGGCAATAAATTGCAATGTCCATACGGTGAGACACCTAAGACAGTGCTACAGGGAGACAGGACGGAGGGCTGATTGTCCTTGCAGTGGCAGACCACGTGTAAAAACACCTGCATGGGATCTGTACATCCGAACATCACACCTGCGGGACAGGTACAGAATGGCAACAACAATTGCCCGAGTTACACCAGGAACGCACAATCCTTCCATCAGTGCTCAGACTGTCCGCAATAGGCTGAGAGAGGCTGGACTGAGGGCTTGTAGGCCTGTAAGGCAGGTCAACACCAGCTCTTCTCTGACGAGTTGAGGTTTTGTCTCACCAGGGTTGATGGTCGGATTTGCGTTTATTATCAAAGGAATGAACGTTACACCGAGGCCTGTACTCGGGATCGATTTGGAGGTGGAGGGTCCGTCATGGTCTGGGGCCGTGTGTCAAAAAAACATCAGCCTGACATTGTTGTTATTGCAGGCAATCTCAACGCTGTGCGTTACAGGGAAGACATCCTCCTCCCTCATGTGGTACCTTTCCTGCATGATCATCCTGACATGACCCTCCAGCATGACAATGCCACCAGCCATACTGCTCGTTCTGTGTGTGATTTCCTGCAAGACAGGAATGTCAGTGTTCTGCCATTGCCAGCGAAGAGTCCGGATCTCAATCCCATTGAGCTCGTCTGGGACCTGTTGGATTGGAGGGTGAGGGCTAGGGCCATTCCCCCCAGAAATGTCTGGGAACTTGCAGGTGCCTTGGTGGAGATGCACTGCAGTACTTAATGCAGCTGGTGGCCACACCTGGTGGCTATCTCTTCACGGCGGAGGCTCAGGTGCAGGACGTAGACCCCCTCCGCCCGCAGATCCCTTCGCTTTGGTCGCGGCCCTAGCGCATGGACCTTCACTGGAGAAACCGGGCCGCAGATCATCGCCAGAGGAACCAGACCACCGATCATCGCCGGACTGGGGACCTTCGCTGCAGGCTCCGGACTGGGGACCGTCGCTGGAGGCTCCGGACTGGGGACCGTCGCTGCAGGCTCCGGACTGGGGACCGTCGCTGCAGGCTCCGGACTGGGGACCGTCGCTGCAGGCTCCGGACTGGGGACCTTCGCTGGAGGCTCCGGACTAGGGACCTTCGCTGGAGACTCCGGACTGGGGACCTTCGCTGCAGGCTCCGGACTGGGGACCGTCGCTGGAGGCTCCGGACTGGGGACCGTCGCTGCAGGACTGGGGACCGTCACTGCAGGCTCCGGACTGGGGACCGTCGCTGCAGACTCCGGACTTGGTACCGTCGCTGCAGGCTCCGGACTGGGGACCGTCGCTGCAGGCTCCGGACTGGGGACCTTCGCTGGAGGCTCCGGACTGGGGACCTTCGCTGGAGGCTCCGGACTGGGGACCGTCGCTGCAGGCTCCGGACTGGGGACCGTCGCTGCAGGACTGGGAACCGTCACTGCAGGCTCCGGACTGGGGACCATCACTGCAGGCTCCGGACTTGGTACTGTCGCTGCAGGCTCCGGACTGGGGACCGTCACTGCAGGAGCCGGACTGGGGACCGTCGCTGCAGGCTCCGGACTGAGGACTGTCGCTGCAGGGTCCGGACCGGGGACTGTCGCTGCAGGCTCCGGACCGGGGACCGTCGCTGCAGGACTGGGGACCGTCACTGCAGGCTCCGGACTGGGGACTGTCGCTGCAGGCTCCGGACCGGGGACTGTCGCTGCAGGCTCCGGACCGGGGACCGTCGCTGCAGGCTCCGGACTGGAGACCTTCGCTGGAGGCTCTGGACTGGGAACCGTCACTGGAGGCTCCGGACTGTGGATCAACGCTGGAGGCTTCGTGCCGTGGATCATCTCTGGAGGCTTCGTGCCATGGATCATCACTGGAGGCTTCGTGCCATGAATCATCACTGGAGGCTTCGTGCCATGGATCATCACTGGAGGCTTCGTGCCATGGATCATCACTGGAGGCTTCGTGCCATGGATCATCTCTGGAGGCTTCGTGCCATGGATCATCACTGGAGGCTTCGGGCCATGGATCATCACTGGAGGCTTCGTGCCATGGATCATCACTGGAGGCTTCGTGCCGTGGATCATCACTGGAGGATTCGTGCCGTGGATCATCACTGGAGGCTTCGGGCCATGGATCATCACTGGATGGAGTGATGACGTGGAGCCGGAACAGGTCTGTGGAGCCGGAACAGGTCTCACCGGACTGAGGAGACGTACTGGCAGCCTAGTGAGTGGAGCTGCCACGGATCATCACTGGAGGCTTCGTGCCACGGATCATCACTGGAGGCTTTGTGCCGTGGATCATCACTGGAGGCTTCGTGTCGTGGATCATCACTGGAGGCTTCGTGCCATGGATCATCACTGGAGGCTTCGGGCCATGGATCATCACTGGAGGCCTCGTGCCATGGATCATCACTGGAGGCTTCGTGCCATGGATCATCGCTGGATGGAGTGATGACGTGGAGCCTGAGCCGGAACAGGTCTCACCGGACTGAGGAGAAGTACTGGCAGCCTAGTGAGTGGAGCTGCCACAACACGTCCTGGCTGGATACCCACTCTAGCTTGGTGAGTGTGGAGAGCTGACACAGGACGCACTGGGCTATGACGGCGCACTGGAGGCATAGTGCGTAGAGCCAGCGCAGGCCACACTGGACCATGGAGGCGCACCGGAGGTTTGGAGCGCAGAGCTGGCATAACTCGTCCTGGCTGAATACCCCCCTTAGCCCAGCAAGTGCGGGGAGCTGGAACAGGCCACACTGGGCTTTGCTGGAAAACCGGGGACACCGTGCGTAGAGCTGGTGCAGGATAACCTGGGCTGACGAGACACACCGGAGGCCAGGAACGCTGAGCCTGCACATGGCAGGGTCTTGTCCCCTGCCATAACCTCCTGTCCATGTCCATGAGGTCCTCCACTCACTCTTCAAGCGGGCCCATGATCCCTGCTACTCCTGGCCCCGCTACTTGGTCCTTTGGTGGTGGGTAGTTCTGTAACGTCTCTCGTCAGAATGAGGATCGGACCCAAACGCAGCGTGGTAAGTGTTCATGATTTTGATTTATCAAAACACAAAAAAAAAAATAACAAAGTGAAAAACGAACAGTTCAGTAAGGCAAATTAACTATACAGAAAACAACTACCCACAAAACATAGGTAGGGAAAAGGCTGCCTAAGTATGATTCCCAATCAGAGACAACGATAGACAGCAGCCTCTGATTGATAAACCACACTTGGCCAAAAACAAAGAAATAGAAAACATAGAAATAAAGAAACTAGAATGCCCACCCTAGTCGCACCCTGGCCTAACCAAAATAGAGAATAAAAGCCTCTCTATGGCCAGGGCGTGACAAGAACAAAGAATCATATAGTGATCTATTATATCCCCTTACTGTTTTTTTACAAGTATTGATTGTTTGTTAATATCTATTACATTTTTTTTATTTAACCGTTGTTTAACTAGGCAAGTCAGTTAAGAAAAAAATATTATTTACAATGACGGCATATGAACAGTGGATTAACTGCCTTGTTCAGGGGCAGAACGACAGATTTTTACCGTGTCAGCTCAGGGATTCGATCTAGCAACCTTTACATATGGCATATCTAATCTAGCAGATAAGCCACTCTTTGTTGAAAAATGTATAATTTTTTATTGCATGAGCAATATTTACTGTAAGCCACACTTCATTAGACTGTGTGACAAGAGGTACTTTTGGTGAGCGTGTGTGTTGGCGGGTGAACCATTCATGGTAATTGTCTGTTCAGCAATGGTCAATGCCATATAGAAATGGTAATTACAGAAAAGATAACAGCAACAACATGTCCACACCACAATGCAGAAATGATCTAGTCTCCCTTTATTATACAGTGCCTTGCAAAAGTATTCGGCCCCCTTGAAATTTGCGACCTTTTGCCACATTTCAGGCTTCAAACATAAAGATATAACACTGTATTTTTTTGTGAAGAATCAACAACAAGTGGGACACAATCATGAAGTGGAACGACATTTATTGGATATTTCAAACTTTTTTAACAAATCAAAAACTGAAAAATTGGGCGTGCAAAATTATTCAGCCCCTTTACTTTCAGTGCAGCAAACTCTCTCCAGAAGTTCAGTGAGGATCTCTGAATGATCCAATGTTGACCTAAATGACTAATGATGATAAGTACAATCCACCTGTGTGTAATCAAGTCTCCATATAAATGCACCTGCACTGTGATAGTCTCAGAGGTCCGTTAAAAGCGCAGAGAGCATCATGAAGAACAAGGAACACACCAGGCAGGTCCGAGATACTGTTGTGAAGAAGTTTAAAGCCGGATTTGGATACAAAAGTATTTCCCAAGCTTTAAACATCCCAAGGAGCACTGTGCAAGCGATAATATTGAAATGGAAGGAGTATCAGACCACTGCAAATCTACCAAGACCTGGCCGTCCATCTAAAATTTCAGCTCATACAAGGAGAAGACTGATCAGAGATGCAGCCAAGAGGCCCATGATCACTCTGGATGAACTGCAGAGATCTACAGCTGAGGTGGGAGACTCTGTCCATAGGACAACAATCAGTCGTATATTGCACAAATCTGGCCTTTATGGAAGAGTGGCAAGAAGAAAGCCATTTCTTAAAGATATCCATAAAAAGTGTTGTTTAAAGTTTGCCACAAGCCACCTGGGAGACACACCAAACATGTGGAAGAAGGTGCTCTGGTCAGATGAAACCAAAATGGAACTTTTTGGCAACAATGCAAAACGTTATGTTTGGCGTAAAAGCAACACAGCTGAACACACCATCCCCACTGTCAAACATGGTGGTGGCAGCATCATGGTTTGGGCCTGCTTTTCTTCAGCAGGGACAGGGAAGATGGTTAAAATTGATGGGAAGATGGATGGAGCCAAATACAGGACCATTCTGGAAGAAAACCTGATGGAGTCTGCAAAAGACATGAGACTGGGACGGAGATTTGTCTTCCAACAAGACAATGATCCAAAACATAAAGCAAAATCTACAATGGAATGGTTCAAAAAGAAACATATCCAGGTGTTAGAATGGCCAAATCAAAGTCCAGACCTGAATCCAATCGAGAATCTGTGGAAAGAACTGAAAACTGCTGTTCACAAATGCTCTCCATCCAACCTCACTGAGCTCGAGCTGTTTTGCAAGGAGGAATGGGAAAAAATTTCAGTCTCTCGATGTGCAAAACTGATAGAGACATACCCCAAGCGACGTACAGCTGTAATCGCAGCAAAAGGTGGCACTACAAAGTATTAACTTAAGGGGGCTGAATAATTTTGCACGCCCAATTTTTCAGTTTTTGATTTGTTAAAAAAGTTTGAAATATCCAATAAATGTCGTTCCACTTCATGATTGTGTTCCACTTGTTGTTGATTCTTCACAAAAAATACAGTTTTATATCTATATGTTTGAAGCCTGAAATGTGGCAAAAGGTCGCAAAGTTCAAGGGGGCCGAATACTTTCGCAAGGCAATGTACATATGAGATGAGTATGTAAACAAAGTGGCATAGTTAAAGTGGCTAGTGATACATGTATTACATAAAGATGCAGTAGATGATATAGAGTACAGTATATACGTATACATATGAGATGAATAATGTAGGGTATGTAAACATTATATTAAGTAGCATTGTTTAAAGTGGCTAGTGATATATTTTACATCATTTCCCATCAATTCCCATTATTAAAGTGGCTGGAGTTGAGTCAGTGTCAGTGTGTTGGCAGCAGCCACTCAATGTTAGTGGTGGCTGTTTAACAGTCTGATGGCCTTGAGATAGAAGCTGTTTTTCAGTCTCTCGGTCCCAGCTTTGATGCACCTGTACTGACCTCGCCTTCAAGATGATAGCGGGGTGAACAGGCAGTGGCTCGGGTGGTTGTTGTCCTTGATGATCTTTATGGCCTTCCTGTGACATCGGGTGGTGTAGGTGTCCTGGAGGGCAGGTAGTTTGCCCCCGGTGATGCGTTGTGCAGACCTCACTACCCTCTGGAGAGCCTTACGGTTGTGGGCGGAGCAGGTGCCGTACCAGGCGGTGATACAGCCCGACAGGATGCTCTCGATTGTGCATCTGTAGAAGTTTTTGAGTGCTTTTGGTGACAAGCCAAATTTCTTCAGCCTCCTAAGGTTGAAGAGGCGCTGCTGCGCCTTCTTCACGATGCTGTCTCTGTGGGTGGACCAATTCAGTTTGTCTGTGATGTGTACGCCGAGGAACTTAAAACTTACTACCCTCTCCACTACTGTTCCATCGATGTGGATAGGGGGGTGTTCCCTCTGCTGTTTCCTGAAGTCCACAATCATCTCCTTAGTTTTGTTGACGTTGAGTGTGAGGTTATTTTCCTGACACCACACTCCGAGGGCCCTCACCTCCTCCCTGTAGGCCGTCTCGTCGTTGTTGGTAATCAAGCCTACCACTGTTGTGTCATCCGCAAACTTGATGATTGAGTTGGAGGCGTGCATGGCCACGCAGTCGTGGGTGAACAGGGAGTACAGGAGAGGGCTCAGAACGCACCCATGTGGGGCCCCAGTGTTGAGGATCAGCGGGGTGGAAATGTTGTTGCCTTCCCTCTCCACCTGGGGGCGGCCCGTCAGGAAGTCCAGTACCCAGTTGCACAGGGCGGGGTCGAGACCCAGGGTCTCGAGCTTGATGACGAGCTTGGAGGGCACTATGGTGTTAAATGCCGAGCTGTAGTCGATGAATAGCATTCTCACATAGGTAGTCCTCTTGTCCAGATGGGTAAGGGCAGTGTGCAGTGTGGTTGAGATTGCATCGTCTGTGGACCTATTTGGGCGGTAAGCAAATTGGAGTGGGTCTAGGGTGTCAGGTAGGGTGGAGGTGATATGGTCCTTGACTAGTCTCTCAAAGCACTTTATGATGACGGAAGTAGTCGTTTAGCTCAGTTACCTTAGCTTTCTTGGGAACAGGAACAATGGTGGCCCTCTTGAAGCATGTGGGAACAACAGACTGGGATAGGGATTGATTGAATATGTCCGTAAACACACCAGCCAGCTGGTCTGCGCATGCTCTGAGGGTGCGGCCTGCAGCCTTGCGAGGGTTGACACGTTTAAATGTTTTCCTCACGTCGGCTGCAGTGAAGGAGAGTCCGCATGTTTTAGTTGCGGGCCGTGTCAGTGGCACTGTATTGTCCTCAAAGCGGGGGAAAAAAGTAATTTAGTCTGCCTGGGAGGGGGCTGGTTTTCTTTTTGTAATCCGTGATTGACTGTAGACCCTGCCACATACCTCTTGTGTCTGAGCCATTGAATTGAGATTCTACTTTGTCTCTATACTGACGCTTAGCTTGTTTGATTGCCTTGCGGAGGGAATAGTTACACTGTTTGTATTCAGTCATGTTTCCGGTCACCTTGCCCTGATTAAAAGCAGTGGTTCGGGCTTTCAGTTTCACGCGAATGCTGCCATCAATCCACGGTTTCTGGTTTGGGAATGTTTTAATCGTTGCTATGGGAACGACATCTTCAACGCACGTTAATGAACTCGCTCACCGAATCAGCGTATTCGTCAATGTTGTTGTCTGACGCAATACGAAACATATCCCAGTCCACGTGATGGAAGCAGTCTTGGAGTGTGGATTCAGATTGGTCGGACCAGCGTTGAACAGACCTCAGCGCGGTAGCTTCTTGTTTTAGTTTCTGTCTGTAGGCAGGGATCAACAAAATGGAGTCGTGGTCAGCCTTTCCGCAGAATGGCATAAGTGTAGTGTAGTTATGCCCTCCGCAAGGCAATCAAACAGGCAAAACGTTAGTATAGAGACCAAGTGGAGTCGCAATTCAAAGGCTTAGACAAAAGACGTATATTTATTTATTTTACCTTTATTTAACTAGGAAAGTCAGTTAAGAACAAATTCTTATTTACAATGACAGCCTAGTAACTGCCTTGTTCAGGAGCAGAACAACAGATTTTTACCTTGTCAGCTCTGGGATTTGATCTAGCCCAACGCTCTAACCACTAGACTACCTGCCACCCGAGCTGTGGCAGGGTCTACAGACAATCACGGACTACAAAAGGAAAACCAGCCATGTCGCAGACACCGACGGCTTGCTTCCTGACAACCTAAACACCTTCTTTGCCCGCTTTGAGGATAATACAGTGCCACCAACGCGGCCCGCTACCAAGGACTGTGGGCACTCCTTCTCCGTGGCCAATGTGAGTAAGACATTTAAGCATGTTAACCCTCGCAAGGATGCAGGCCCAGACGGCATCCCTAGGCGCATCCTCAGAGCATGTGCAGAAAAGCTGGCTGGTGTGTTGATGGACATATTCAATCTCCCTATCCCAGTCTTCTGACCCACATGCTTCAAGATGGCCACCATTGTTCCTGTACCCAAGAAAGCAAAGATAGCTGAACTAAATGACAATCGCCCTTGTAGCACTCACTTTGTCATCATGAAGTGCTTTGAGAGACTAGTCAAGGACAATGTCACCCTAGACCCACTTCAATTTGCTAATTGCCCCAATATATCCACAGACGATGCAATCCCCATCGCACTGCACACTGCCTTATCACATCTGGATAAGAGGAATACCTATGACAGAATGTTGTTCATTGACTATAACTCGGCATTCAACACATTTGCACCCTCCAAGCTCATCATTAAGCTCGAGACACTGGGTCTGAACCCCTCCCTATGCAACTAGGTCCTTGATTTCCTGATGGGCCGCCCCCAGGTGGTGAAGGTAGAAAACAACACCTCCACTTTGCTGATCCTCAAGACTAGGGCCCCACGAAGGTGCATGCTCAGCCCCTTACTGTGCTCCCTGTTCACCCAAGAGTGTGTGGCAAGGCACGCCTCCAGCTCAATCATCAAGTTTGCAGATGTTGGCTTGATTACCAACAACGATGAGACAGCCTACAGTGAGGAGGTGAGGGCTCTGGGAGTGTGGTGCCAGGAAAATAACCTCTCACTCAATGTCAACAAAACAAAAGAGATGAATGTGGACTTCAGGAAAGGAAGCACCCCCCTATCCACAATGACCGGACTGCAGTGGAGAAGGTGGAAAGCTTCAAGTTCATCGACGTACACATCACTGACAAACTCAAATGGTCCACCCACACAGCCAGTGTGGTGAAGAACCTCAGGAGGCTGAAGAAATTTGGTTTGGCACCTAAAACCCCCACAAACGTTTACAGATGCACAATAGAGAGCTTCCTGTTGGGCTGTATCACCACCTGGTACGGCAACTGCACCGCCCAAAACTGCAGGTTTCTCCAGAGGGTGGTGCGGTCTTCCCAACACCTACCCGGGGGCAAACTATCTGCCCTCCGGGACACCTACAGCACCCGATGTCACAGGAAGGCCAAAAAGATCATCAAGGACAACAACCACCTGAGCCACTGCCTATTCACCCCACTATTATCCAGAAGACGAGGTCAGTGCAGGTGCATCAAAGCTGGGACCAAGAGACAGAAGAACAGCTTCTATCTCAAGGCCATCAGACTGTTAAATAGCCATCAGTAGCACATTAGAGGCTGCTGCCTATATGCATCGACTTGAAATCACTTAATTAATAATTAATGGAGCACTAGTCACTTTAATAATGTTTACATATTTTGTATTACTCATCTCATATGTATATACTGTATACTATTCTACTGTATCTAAGTCTATGCCGGTCTAACATTGCTCGTCCATATATTTATATATTCTTAATTCTTTAGATTTGTGTGTATTGAGTATATGTTGTGAAATTGTTAGATATTACTTGTTAGATATTACTGCACTGTCAGAGCTAGAAACGCAAGCATTTTGCTACACCCGCAATAACATCTGCGAAACGTGTGTATGAAACCAATAAAATGTGATTTGATTTAGATGGGAGAATTTTTTGATTGATTGATAGAATATGATAGCCTGAACATGTTAATGTAGTTTAGGTGTCTAGTTTGAATAGTTCAAAAGTTATGCTTTGCTAATAATAAGCTAATGAATATAATTATAGTTTATAAGTGTATTAAAGAATTTGAAGTTATGATAGCCTGAACATTTGAAAGTTGGTGTTGTAGCTTAAATTGCGATGGAAAGATTGATTGATTGATTGATGATAGGATTGGATAGTTTGAACATGTGAAAGTTGGTTTGGTGACTCTAGCTTGAACAGTTCAAGAGATACTGTTGGTTGTATGTTTTATGCTAAAGTATGCAAATATAAACTGAACAGAAATATTAACTGAGCTGATATAAAAGATTCCAGAAATGTTCCATATGCACAAGAAGCTTATTTCTCAAATTGTTGGCATTCCTGTTAGTGAGCATTTCTCCTTTGCCAACATAATCCATCTACCTGACAGGTGTGGCATATACATTTTTTATTTATTTAACTAGGCAAGTCAGTTAAGAACAATTTCTTATTTACAATGACCGCCTACCCCAGGTGACACTGGGCCAATTGTGCACCGCCCTATGGAACTCCCAATCATGTCCTGTTGTGATACAGCCTGGAATTGAACCAGGGTCTGTAGTGACATTTCTAGCACTGAGATGCAGTGTCTTAGATTGCTGCTCCACTCGGGAGCCCCATGAAGCTAATTGAACAACATGAGCCTTACACAGGTGCACCATGTTTCGGGACAATAAAATGTGCAGTTTTGTCATACAACACAATGCCACAGATGTCTCAAGTTTGAGTGTGCAATGTGCATGCTGACTGCAGGAATGTCCACCAGAGCTGTTGCCAGAGAATTGAATGTTAATTTCTCCACCATAAGCCTTGTTTTAGAGAGTTTGGCAGTACGTCCAACCAGCCTCATAACCGTAGACCACGTGTAACCATGCCAGCCCAGGACCTCCACATCAGGCTTCTTCACATGTTTGGATTGTCTGAGACCAGCCACTCGGACAGCTGATGAAACTGTGGGTTTGCACAACCAAATAAATTCTGCACAGAAACCGTCTTAGGGAAGCTCATCTGCCTTCTCGTTGTCCTCACCAGGGTCTTGACCTGACCACAGTTTGGCGTCAAAACCGACTTCAGTGGGCAAATGCTCACCTTCAATGGCCACTGGCATGCTGGAGAAGTGTGTAGGTGAGCAGTTTTCTGATGTCAACGTTGTGAACAGAGTGCACCATTGGGTTGGTGGGGTTATATTATGGGATACTATGGACAACAAACACAATTGCATTTTATCGATGGCAATTTGAATGCATAAAGATACTATGACGAGATCCTGAGGCCCATTGACATGCCATTCATCCGCCGCCATCACCTCATGTTTCAATCAGCATGATATTGCACAGCATGACTAGACATGTCACCCATTGAGCATGTTTGGGATGCTCTCGATTGATATGTACGACAGCGTGTTTCAGGTCTCGCCAATATCCAGCAACTTTGCACAGCCATTGAAGAAGAGTGGGACAACGTTCCACAGGCCACCATCAACAGCCTGATCAACTCTATGCGAAGGAGACGTGCCGCGCTGTATGAGGCAAATGGTGGTCCCCTGTGGCTCAGTTGGTAGAGCATGGCGCCAGGGTTGTGGGTTTGATTCCCACAGGGGACCAATACAAACATGTATGCATTCACTACTGTAAGTTGCTCTGGATAAGAGCATCTCCTAAATTACTAAAATGAAGATACTGACTGGTTTTCTGATCCATGCCCCAACCTTTTTTTAAGGTATCTGTGACCAACAGATTATGGGCCCAATGAATTTACTTTACTTGACTGATTGTCTTAAATAAACTGTAACTCAGTGAAATCTTTGAAATTGTTGCATGTTAAGTTTATATTTTTGTTTAGTACAGTTATAGTTCTATAGTTTGAAGTAAGAATAGCCTGAACATTTCAAAGTTGGTCTTGTAGCTTAATTGGACAAGGAGCAGGACTATTTTGAATAGCTATTACTGTCTTCCTATTGTTCCCTTTCAAACACATTATTTTATGAAAATTCCAAATCGTTATAGTAGGAAAATAACTTAATAGTATCATAAATGGCTTGAATGCAAGCCATCTAAGTTGGAGCAGTGGCAAATCCAAATAATTCCCATTCAAACCTATGGCGCTTCTATGAACATTTATAATTCAAAAAGTAGACATAGTATCAAAAAACCTTTGACAAGGAATCAAAGTTGGGTCAGTCTGAACATCGCAACATTGGTTTGGTGTTTATAGCTTAAATGGTGTAATATTCCCCATGTAAGTCTATGACCCTTTTTTTGTCATTGAAATACGAATGTATTAAATATTGTTGTAGTACAAAAAGTATAAATGTAATAAAAAAATATTTCCTCAAGCAATCCAAGTTGGGGCCATCAGCACATTTAAAAGTTGGTTTCATGTTAACAAATCATAATAACTTAAATCATTTAAGCGCTTGAGTGGGCAGAATAAATAAGTAAGCACATTCATTGTACATTGAATGTATAATGCGCATTTCATTGAAAAACTATCTCAAAGTGCTACAGTGAGCACTACTCATCAATGAATGCGGGGCTTGTACCGCATACCTAGTCAAACGTCAGCTTGGCTTTTGTCCCTCCAAGACAAAGCACCAAATTGTATTGTATTAGGTAATTTATTTTGTCTACTATCATCTCTGAATTTGTGACTAACACAAGTTGTTGATTTCTAAAGAGATGCTAAACCTAGCTGCTTCCGGATCCTATCACATCTCTTAGAAAATGTGCTCCAAAAGGGTTCTTTGGCTGTCCCCATAGGATAACCATTTTTGGTTCCAGATAGAACCCTTATGGGTTCCAGGTAGAACTCTTTTCTGGGGAAAAGGCTCTACACGGAGCTCCTGAGTGGTGCAGCGGTCTAAGACACTGCATCTCAGTGCTAGAGCCATCACTACAGACACCCTGGTTTGAATCAAGGCTGTACCACAACCGGCCGTGATTGGGAGTCCCATAGGGCGGCACACAATTGGCCCAGCGTTGTCCAGGTTTGGCCAGTGTAGGCAGTAATTTAAATAAAAATTTGTTCTAAACTGACTTGCCTAGTTAAATAAAAAAAAAAACATGGAACCAAAAAGGGTTCTCCTATGGGGCTAGCCAAATAAGCCTTTAAAAGGTTCTAGATAGCATATTTTTTTCTATTAGTGAACGAGCATAGCGTCTTTGTTCTTCATCATATGCTCTGCCAGAGCGTGCTCTGGGATGAGCTACCAACCCTGTCGTTCACGTTTTGTTGACATGACAACATGACTTCATGCCACTATTTTATATTTGTATGTTTTCCCAGTGTACACCATGTTCAGGACTGAGTTAAAATTATTCAACTAGCTATCTAAATTGTGAACTAGATCGAGATGGAGCACACATTTTGTTTTATTTATCCCAAAAGTTATAATTCCCCCAGTCACAGATCTGTGTAAACCTCTGACAATGAAGCTGATCTCAGCTATGAATATTCAACAGAACTCCACAGATGACAAGACTGTGTTCGGATCAGAGGTCTGGTTAAGAACTTAGATGTACTGTAAGGCTGTGCTGGTTACTATGACATGATTTTGTTATTCAAAGAGAGCTCAGGCACAAAACCAAAATGTTCAATGTAGCCAACCCCTCCCTGTTTTCTGCAGTTCAATATTTGATGCAGCTCCTAAGTGATATTGTTTTTAGCGCCACACTGATGGAAAAAGAGAGAGTGTGCTGACAGTTGTGGTGTGTAATAATAGCACAGGGCGTAGTCAGACTTGAATTGTCTCTTCCAAAAAGGACCTTCAATAAAACAGGATGAACACAATAAATTTAGGAACCACTTCCAAAACAGAAATGATCCAACTCTATAATGACCAAATTACCCATTTGTGCAAGTTAAACATCCATGGTTACATTACAAGTGCCATCAGTTTAAAGTTTTGCATTTACAGTTTAGAAAATATACCACGTACAGTACAAAATGCAGCAATGTGATTGAAAAAAAAATGTAATGAAAAACTGTGCCTGACACTGCAAGGATTTCTAAACACATTTCCCAAATGTTTGTGTCATTTTTGTCTTGACTTCTAAGTCAAAAGGAATGTCTATAAGTACAAAGACACTCAAAGTGTAAGGTTAGGTGTGGTTTGTTACACGCTATGACTAGCTAGCTGACCATAATACTAACACCTTTTTTTTGAACATGCCAAGCTGCCAAAAGACAGTATTGTTAGTGTCAGAGACTAAAATACAATTACATGCTGTTTGTGTCATCCTGAAAACATGTAGATTTATTAAGGAATCAAAGTGGCAAGAATCTTCTCCTCAACTGGGCAAACACACCACAGACACAGTGAGCAATGGTCGGCCACGGACTGTTTTTGGTCTTTCCATAGTCCTCTGTCCTCTACTTTTTTTGACGTGTGTCAAAGAACAAATTATGTACCTAGCTCTCTCAGTGTTTGGCCCCAATGTATCTCCCGGTCCCATGCATGCAAGATGGTCAGTATAGCATGTATTGTTACAATGGTTAGCTTACAAGGGGTAAAAAAGAGATAGTTAGAAAAGTAACTCACCAGAATCAGCAAATTCTGAGGGGACAGAGGAAGAAAGAGAAATACAGAGAGAGAGAAAAGATAAACCAGATGATGTATAAGTTGATAAAACATGATAAAACATTGGATCTTATGAAAGGTTTGCATTATGCTTAGGCCATTAACACCAATGAGAGTTTGCTCTGAATTATCTGAATGAGCTGGATAAATTATGGTTAAGTAGATCAAAAAATTAAATAAGCACATTTGGCCATTGGAATATTGCTACACTCTTAGAAAAAAAGGGTTCCAAACTGGTTCTTTGGTTGTCGAAAAAGTTCTACATGGAACCCAATAGGGTTCTACCTGGAAACAAAAATAGTTATTCAACGGGTTCTCCCATGGGGGACAGCCGAAGAACCCTTTTAGGTTCTAGATAGCACCTTTTTTGACAGACATGTACTGGACTTTATAGACATGTTTTTTTGCAAAATGGGCTTTGTTGTTCCTGAGCTTTACAGTGAGGTTATATTCAGCTTTAACCTCTCTGGGGTAGGGGGCAGTTTTTTGACATCCAGATGAAAAGCATGCCCAAAGTCAACTGCCTGTTACTCAGGCCCAGAAGCTAGGATATGCATATAATTGGTATAATTGGATATAAAACACTCTAAAGGTTCTAAAACTATTACAATATTGTCTGTGAGTATAACAGAACTGATATGGCAGGCAAAACCCTGAGGACAAACCATCCAGAATTTTTTGTTGTTGAGGTCATAGGATTTTCCAATTGTTTTCTATGGGACTCCCTTATTATTAGGAACCTGGTTACAGTTCCTATAGCTTCCACTAGATGTCAACAGTCTTTAGAAATTGTTCGATGATTTTCTTTTGAGAAATGAAGAAGTCATTGTGTCACTCCAGGTGACTCCAGGTGACTCTACTGTTTTGGTGAGCGTGAACTGGAGTGTGCTTCACGTTGTTTTTATCCGGTATTAGAAACAGTTTATTCTGTCTTAAATTTGATCAATTATTTACGTTTTAGGGTACCTGAGGTTGGATTAGGAACGTTGTTTGAAATGTTTGGACCAAGTTTACAGGTAACTTATTAGATACTTTGTAGGCATGTTGGGCGAGTTGAAACCGGTGTATTCCTGAATCAAACACGCCAAATAAATGGACATTTTTGGGTCATAAAGAAGGACATTATCGAACAAAAGGACCATTTGTGATGTTTCTGGGACATTTTGGAGTACCTTTGAAGAAGATCTTCAAAGGTAAGGCATTAATTATATCTCAATTTCTGACTTTTGTGACGCACCTGCCTGGTTGAAATATGATTGTCATGTGTTTGTATGCAGGGCGCTGTCCTCAGATAATCGCATGGTTTGCTTTCGCCGTAAAGCCTTTTTGAAATCTAACACAGCGGCTGGATTAGCAAGAAGTTAAGCTTTATTTTGATGTATAACACATATATTTTCAAGAATGTTAAATATTAGAATTTAGTATTTTGGGATTTTGGGCACTGCAATTTCACTGGATGTTGGCCAGGTGGGACGCTAATACAAAATAATGTACCACAGTCTTTTAAAAAAAATTTATTTATCAAATCTTATTAGTCACATGCGCCAAATAAAACAGGTGTAGACTGTGTAGACTCTTGATAGTACCCATCCCGGGTCCGGGAGCGTAATCATCAACTGACACTAATTAGCATAACGCAACGGACATAAATATTACTAGAAAATATTCCTATTCATGAAATCACAAGTTAAATATATAGAAACACAGCTTAGCCTTTTGTTAATCACCCTGTCATCTCAGATTTTGAAAATATTCTTTACAGTCAAAGCAAGACAAGCATTTGTGTAAGTTTATCGATAGCCTAGCATAGCATTATGACTAGCTAGCAGCAGGCAACCTGGTCACGAATATCAGAAAAGCAATCAAATTAAATCGTTTACCTTTGATGAGCTTCGGATGTTTTCACTCACGAGACTCCCAGTTAGATAGCAAATGTTCCTTTTTTCCCAAAATATTATTTTTGTAGGTGAAATAGCTCCGTTTGTTCTTCACGTTTGGCTGAGAAATCAACCTGGAAATTGCGGTCACTACAACGCCGAAAAATATTCCAAATTAGCTCCATAATATGGACAGAAACATGGCAAACGTGGTTTATAATCAATCCTCAAGGTGTTTTTCAAATATCTATTCGATAATATATCAACCGGGACTGGTGGCTTCTTAGTAGAATAGAGAGAAACAATGGCCGCATTTGTCCTTTATGCACAAAACACTCTGAGAGACTTCAGCTGACCACTGACGCAATGTTGACGATCAGGCTCATTTTTCAAAATAAAAGCCTGAAACTATGTATTGTGACACTAGACACATTAGGGAAGCAGTAGAAAAACATGAATCTGGTTGATATCTCATTCACTGCTCAATAGGGACGCATAGGAACGCAGAGCCTCTAAATAAGAGTCCCTTCCTGTTTTGCAGGCTTTTTCCTGCAACATCAGTTCTGTTATACTCACAGACAATATTTTTACAGTTTTGGAAACTTTAGAGTGTTTTCTATCCTAAGTTGTCAATTATATGCATATTATAGCATCTTTTCCTGACAAAATAGCCATTTACTTTGGGGACGTTATTTTTCCAACAATGAAAATAGTGTCCCCTAGATTCAAGAGGTTGTGAAATGCTTACTTACGAGCCCCTAACCAACAGTGCATTTTAAAACAAATATGAATAAAAATAAGAGCATGAGCCAAGATGGCGTAGCAGTGAAGACGTGTTTTGTTTGTCCTCTTGTGTACTTTTGTATTTTTTTTATTTTTTGTATAAATATATTTTTTTAAATCTCAATCTCTTTTTCGATTTTAAATTTGATTATACCTTCCGGTAACCTGCCTCACCCAATGTGATACGGAATCGATATTATTTTTAACTTTAGAACACATTCAAGAACCTCCAGAAGCTAACCAGCTAATTAGCTACAATATATTTAGTCATTGTTAGTCACTGCTAGCGGCTTTTACCTTCTGCAGAGATACCAGCCCTGTTCTTAGCCTGGATATTACTCGCCAACCTACCAGTATCGGACTGTCTCTCCACAACAACGCCGGATTCCTGCCGTGATCCCTGGGCCACTACTTCTAATCTTCACAGCTAACTTGCATCCTCCGTGGCACCCAGTACCGAAGCTATCCCTGAGGCCCACCTCCCGGCCTACTCAGCCGTTTACCCGAACCCCACTCATGCACGGCTAGAGTCCAATACTCCATCGGATCTTTGCTGTAAACTCTGGACCTTGGCACCGGATCACCACTGCTACCGATTGGCTATAGTGGCTAACGCCACTGCCACGAAGCTAGCACCAGCTAGCCGTGAGCCAGGCACATCTCCCGGCTAGCAAACAAAATTCTACAATACCTTTTTCTCCATCTGGCTTGGATTCTCTGTCGACACGAAGCCCCTCCGCACCACCACGTCTGGTCTGCCGACGAATACTCCATACACTGTGCCTTCAATCAGCCTCCATCTGAGCAGACCCCCCTACCACCCCCGGGCTACTAACTTTAAACGCCGTGTCGCCTGCGTGCTAGCGTAGTGGCTAGCTGTTCCATCTACTGCTGCCCCCTGGACACTATGATCACTTGGCTACATAGCTGATGCCTGCTGGACTGTCCATTAATCACGGTACTCCATTCTGTTTATTTATGTTGTATCTGTCGGCCCCAGCCGCAAACTCAGGCTCTGTGTGTAGTTAATCCGACCCTCTCCGCCTAGTCATCGCCATTTTACCTGCTGTTGTTGTGTTAGCTGACTAGCTATTGTTGTCTCACCTGTTGTTTTAGCTAGCTCTCCCAATCAAGACCTGCAATTACTTTATGCCTTGCTGTATGTCTCTCTCAAATATCAATATGCCTTGTATACTGTTGTCCAGGTTAGTTATCATTGTTTTAGTTTACAATGGAGCCCTTAGTTCCACTCCTCATACCTCTGATATCTCCTTTGTCCCGCCTCCCATACATGCGGTGACCTCACCCATTATAACCAGCATGTCCAGAGATACAACCTCTCTTATCATCAGACAGTGCCTGGGCTTACCTCCGCTGTACCCGCACCCCACAAACCCCTGTCTGCACATTATGCCCTGAATCTATTCTACCACGCCCAGAAATCTGCTCCTTTTATTCTTTGTCCCCAACCCTATAGGCGACCAGTTTTGATAGCCTTTAGCCTTACCCTCATCCTACTCCTCCTCTGCTCCTCGGGTGATGTGGAGGTAAACAAAGGCCCTGCATGTCCCCAGGCACCCTTATTTGTTGACTTCTGTGATCGAAAAAGCCTTGGTTTCATGCATGTCAACATCAGAAGCCTCCTCCCTAAGTTTGTTTTACTCACTGCTTCAGCACACTCTGCCAACCCTGATGTCCTTGCCGTGTCTGAATCCTGGCTTAGGAAGGCCACCAAAAATTCTGAGATTTCCATACCCAACTATAACATTTTCTGTCAAGATAGAACTGCCAAAGTGGGAGGAGTTGCTATCTACTGCAGAGATAGCCTGCAATGTTTTGTCATACTTTCCAGGTCTATACGCAAACAGTTCGAACTTCTAATTTTAAAAATGAATCTCTCCAGAAATAAGTCTCTCACTGCTGCCGTCTGCTTACCGACCCCCCTCAGCTACCGACCCCCCTCAGTTTGTTCTGTTAGGTGACCTAAACTGGGATATGCTTAACACCCCGGCAGTCCTACAATATAAGCTAGATGCCCTCAATCTCACACAAATCATCAAGGAACCCACCAGGTACAACCCTAAACATGGGCACCCTAATATACATTATTCTGACCAGCTTGCCCTCCAAATACACCTCTGCTGTCTTCAATCAGGATCTCAGCGATCACTGCCTCATTGCCTGTATCCGCTACGGGTCCGCGGTCAAACGACCACCCCTCATCACTGTCAAACGCTCCCTAAAACACTTCTGCGGGCAGGCCTTTCTAATCGACCTGGCCCGGGTATCCTGGAAGGATATTGACCTCATCCCGTCAGTTGAGGATGCCTGGTCATTCTTTAAAAGTAACTTCCTCACCATCTTAGATAAGCATGCTCCGTTCAAAAAATGCAGAACTAAGAACAGATATAGCCCTTGGTTCACTCCAGACCTAACTGCCCTCGACCAGCATAAAAACATCCTGTGGCGGACTGCAATAGCATTGAATAGTCCCCACGATACGCAACTGTTCAGGGAAGTCAGGAACCAATACACGCAGACAGTCAGGAAAGCAAAGGCCAGCTTTTTCAAGCAGAAATTTGCATCCTGTAGCTCTAACTCCAAAAAGTTCTAGGACACTGTAAAGTCCATGGGGAACAAGAGCACCTCCTCCCAGCTGCCCACTGCACTGAGTCTAGGTAACATGGTCACCACAGATAAATCCATGATAATCGAAAACTTCAACAAGCATTTCTCAACGGCTGGCCATGCCAAACCTCCTGGCTACTCCAACCTCGGCCAACAGCTCCGCCCACCCTGCAGCTACTCGCCCAAGCCTCCCCAGCTTCTCCTTTACCAAAATCCAGATAGCAGATGTTCTGAAAGAGCAGCAAAACATAGACCCATACAAATCAGCTGGGCCGGACAATCTGGACCCTCTATTTCTGAAACTGTCCGCCGCCATTGTCGCAACCCCTATTACCAGCCTGTTCAACCGCTCCTTCGTATCATCTGAGATCCCCAAGGATTTGGAAAGCTGCCGCGGTCATCCCCCTCTTCAAAGGGGGAGACACCCTGGACTCAAACTGTTACAGACCTAAATCCATCCTGCCCTGCCTATCTAAGGTCTTCGAAAGCCAAGTCAACAAACAGATCACTGACCAGCTCAAATCCCACCGTACCTTCTCCGCTGTGCAATCCGGTTTCCGAGCCGGTCAGGGGTGCACCTCAGCCACGCTCAAGGTACTAAACAATATCATAACCGCCATCGATAAAAGACAGCACTGTGCAGCCGTCTTCATCAACCTGGCCAAGGCTTTCGACTCTGTCAAACATCATATTCTTATCGGCAGACTTATCGGTAGCCTCGGTTTTTCTAATAACTGCCTTGCCTGGTTCACCAACTACTTTGCAGACAGAGTTCAGTGTGTCAAATCGGAGGGCATGTTGTCCGGTCCTCTGGCAGTCTCTATGGGGGTACCACAGGGTTCAATTCTCGGGCCGACTCTTTTCTCTGTATATATCAATAATGTTGCTCTTGTTGCGGACGATTCCCTGATCCACCTCTACGCAGACGACACCATTCTGTATACTTCTGGCCCTTCCTTGGACACTGTGTTACCTAACCTCCAAACGAGCTTCAATGCCATACAACACTCCTTCCGTGGCCTCCAACTGCTCTTAAACGCTAGTAAAACCACATGCATGCTTTTCAACCGTTCGCTGCCTGCACCCGCACGCCCGACTAGCATCACCACCCTGGATGGTTCCGACCTAGAATATGTGGACATCTATAAGTACCTAGGTGTCTAGCTAGACTGCAAACTCTCCTTCCAGACTCATATCAAACATCTCCAATCCAAAATCAAATCGAGAGTCGGCTTTCTATTTCGCAACAAAGCCTCCTTCACTCACGCCGCCAAACTTACCCTAGTAAAACTGACTATCCTACCGATCCTCGACTTCGGCGATGTCATCTACAAAATAGCTTCCAATACTCTACTCAGCAAACTGGATGCAGTTTATCACAGTGCCATCTGTTTTGTTACTAAAGCACCTTATACCACCCACCACTGCGACCTGTATGCTCTAGTCGGCTGGCCCTTGCTACATATTCGTCGCCAGACCCACTGGCTCCAGGTCATCTACAAGCCTATGCTAGGTAAAGCTCTGCCTTATCTCAGTTCACTGGTCACAATGGCAACACCCACCCATAGCACGCACTCCAGCAGGTGTATCTCACTGATCATCCCTAAAGCCAAAACCTCATTTGGCCGCCTTTCCTTCCAGTTCTCTGCTGTCTGTGACTGGAACGAATTGCAAAAATTGCTGAAGTTGGACTTTTATTTCCCTCACCAACTTTAAACATCTGCTATCTGAGCAGCTAACCGATCGCTGCAGCTGTACATAGTCCATCGGTATATAGCCCACCCAATTTACCTACCTCACCCCCATACTGTTTTTATTATATTTACTTTTCTGCTCTTTTGCACACCAGTATCTCTACCTGCACATGTTCATCTGATCATTTATCACTCCAGTGTTAATCTGCTAAATTGTAATTATTCACTCCTCTGCCTATTTATTGCCTACCTCCTCATGCCTTTTGCGCACAATGTATATAGATTCTTTTTTTTCTCTACTATGTTATTGACTTGTTTATTGTTTACTCCATGTGTAACTCTGTGTTTTTGTCTGTTCACACTGCTAAGCTTTATCTTGGCCAGGTCGCAGTTGAAAATGAGAACTTGTTCTCAACTAGCCTACCTGGTTAAATAAAGGTGAAATAAAAAAGAGATCAAAAAAGAGATAAAAGTAACAAGTAATTAAAGAGAAGCAGTAAAAAATAACAATATATACAGGGGGGTGCCGGTACAGAGTCAATGTGTGGGGGCACCGGTTAGTTGGGGTAGTATGTACATGTAGGTAGAGTTATTAGTGACTATGCATAGATGACAACAGAGTGGCAGTAGTGTGGAGAGGGGGGGGGGGGGATGCAAATAGTCTGGATAGCCATTTGACTAGATGTTCAGGAGTCTTATGGCTTGGGGGTAGAAGCTGTTTAGAAGCCTCTTGGACCTAGACTTGGCACTCCGGTACAGCTTGCCATGTGGTAGCAGAGAGTATATGACTAGGGTTGCTGGAGTCTTTGACAATTTTTAGGGCCTTCCTCTGACACTGCCTGGTTTTGAGGTCCTGGATGGCAGGAAGCTTGGCCCCAGTGATGTACTGGGCCGTTCGCACTACCCCTCTGTCTCCATGGTAAATGAATACCAACCAATGGAAGGTTGTTCTTTACAAGCTCCTATCCCACTGGGCACACACTGGTTGAATAAACATTGTTTCCACGTCATTTAAATGAAATTGACGTCAGTGCCCAGTGGGATGTGTCTAGTGAGACTAGACAGCATCATTCCACTTACATTTACAAGTCTCTATGAGATATTTATGAACACTGCCGGCTTTATATAACACCACTGAGCAACTTAAGGTCTAAAAGCCTGCAAGGGATGGTGAGGCTTAAGGACAAGATACTTTGGCTCTGTCTTAGACTGATGCTTCTGCTTGCCCTATCCAGTGTGGGCAGACGGTAGCAGAGCATCTGGTCTCAGACAGCTTCTACCTCCAGGCCATAAGACTGTTAAACAGCGTCCTTAGCTGTCCACCAGCACAAACATGAGGTTCAGAGATTATTTGCACTAGGGTTTGGAACCAAACTTATTTTCCAATCGTTTCATTCTGAACAGAACCCCCCCAAAATTGTTCCGTTCCACTGTTCCGACCAGCAAAATAAGGTGCTAAACCATTTCAAACCCCCCCCCCCCAAAAAAAGTGATGGTTTATATAATTCCTTTCGGTTTCTTTTTTAACCTGTAAAATTGATTGTTTTTTACATTTAACTAATTAAATTACTTCACCAATCCGTGCAGATAGAGCAGCTTGCCATGTAGCGGGCAGGATAGTTGTTTACATGTGCGGTGGACAGACAAGTGTAGAGCGCGAGATGCAGGCGGGGAGAGATTTAGAGAGGGTGGAGGAGGAGGCTGCTTGAAGCGTTGAATGTCTTGTTATGACATGCATTATCTGAATCAAGCCCACAGAATTATACGCTACCTACAGAGGAGCGGCTTTGAATGTCTTTGAATTTTTGAGAGTTGATTGGACCAGAGCTAGCTTGCTAGTAAACTTGTGTGTGTGTAGTGCGGCACCAGAATTAAAAACACATCTTACCTTTTGCAGTTAATAAAGCCAATGTGAAACTAAAGTATCCTTAACAAGCATTGAAAAATGTATCTATTCTTCTCTAATGAAAAATGTATCTTCCTATCTTATAAATCACGCTTTTCACTGATGTTCCCTCTAATATTTTGGGGGACTGAGCAAATTTTAGGTCTTGTGAGTGGAAACTTGAAAGTTGTGAGAATTTTTCGCAACTTCTGGCATGCATTTACAGTGAACACTGAGGCTGTACCTTTACAGTTTTAGCCAGTAGCCAATAGGCTTTCGTGGTTATTTTAGCATAATGTAGACCTACCAACAAAACTAATGGAGCAAATCCCACTTCCACATGGAAATAGCCTTTGACTTATATGATATAGCCTACAGTATATACAGTGCCTTGCGAAGGTATTCGGCCCCCTTGAACTTTGCGACCTTTTGCCACATTTCAGGCTTCAAACATAAAGATATAAAACTGTATTTTTTGTGAAGAATCAACAACAAGTGGGACACAATCATGAAGTGGAACGACATTTATTGGATATTTCAAACTGTTTTAACAAATCATAAACGGAAAAATTGGGCGTGCAAAATTACTCAGCCCCCTTAAGTTAATACTTTGTAGCGCCACCTTTTGCTGCGATTACAGATGTAAGTCGCTTGGGGTATGTCTCTATCAGTTTTGCACATCGAGAGACTGACATTTTTTCCCATTCCTCCTTGCAAAACAGCTCGAGCTCAATGAGGTTGGATGGAGAGCATTTGTGAACAGCAGTTTTCAGTTCTTTCCACAGATTCTCGATTGGATTCAGGTCTGGACTTTGACTTGGCCATTCTAACACCTGGATATGTTTATTTTTGAACCATTCCATTGTAGATTTTGCTTTATGTTTTGGATCATTGTCTTGTTGGAAGACAAATCTCCATCCCAGTCTCAGGTCTTTTGCAGACTCCATCAGGTTTTCTTCCAGAATGGTCCTGTATTTGGCTCCATCCATCTTCCCTGTCCCTGCTGAAGAAAAGCAGGCCAAAACCATGATGCTGCCACCACCATGTTTGACAGTGGGGATGGTGTGTTCAGCTGTGTTGCTTTTACGCCAAACATAACGTTTTGCATTGTTGCCAAAAAGTTCAATTTTGGTTTCATCTGACCAGAGCACCTTCTTCCACATGTTTGGTGTGTCTCCCAGGTGGCTTGTGGCAAACTTTAAATGACACTTTTTATGGATATCTTTAAGAAATGGCTTTCTTCTTGCCACTCTTCCATAAAGGCCAGATTTGTGCAATATACGACTGACTGTTGTCCTATGGACAGAGTCTCCCACCTCCACTGTAGATCTCTGCAGTTCATCCAGAGTGATCATGGGCCTCTTGGCTGCATCTCTGAAGAGTCTTCTCCTTGTATGAGCTGAAAGTTTAGAGGGACGGCCAGGTCTTGGTAGATTTGCAGTGGTCTGATACTCCTTCCATTTCAATATTATCGCTTGCACAGTGCTCCTTGGGATGTTTAAAGCTTGGGAAATCTTTTTGTATCCAAATCCGGCTTTAAACTTCTTCACAACAGTATCTCGGACCTGCCTGGTGTGTTCCTTGTTCTTCATGATGCTCTCTGCGCTTTTAACGGACCTCTGAGACTATCACAGTGCAGGTGCATTTATACGGAGACTTGATTGCACACAGGTGGATTGTATTTATCATCATTAGTCATTTAGGTCAACATTGGATCATTCAGAGATCCTCACTGAACTTCTGGAGAGAGTTTGCTGCACTGAAAGTAAAGGGGCTGAATAATTTTGCACGCCCAATTTTTCAGTTTTTGATTTGTTAAAAAAGTTTGAAATATCCAATAAATGTCATTCCACTTCATGATTGTGTCCCACTTGTTGATTCTTCACAAAAAATACAGTTTTATATCTTTATGTTTGAAGCCTGAAATGTGGCAAAAGGTCGCAAAGTTCAAGGGGGCCGAATACTTTCGCAAGGCACTGTATGTGGGTTTCAATGTAGGCCTACATTTGCATGAGACTTTTTAAAAAGTTTTTACATTATTGATATCATTTTTTACTTGATCTGTAACACTATGGGCCAAATAGGTGACTGTAAATTGCATTGTATTGTGTTGTATGATACAAGAAACCACTTTCTTATTGACATACTTATTATTTGCATACTCAAGCCTGTCTCAAAATACAACACTGCCCCTTCAATTAAGATGTAAGCTTCTTACTTGACTGTTTTTTCAAAGACTGCCTGAAATGTGGCCTACATGTGCTGTGCTTTGTAACCCTCCATTGCTGACCTATACTTATCTATAACGGGGATAATAACTCACTAACTAGCAAAGAATATCAACACTTATGGGTGATTGAAAGACCATTTGTGTGCTACCCCAGCCAACAGAATTCTACACGTTCTACTCTGAATCTGCCTACAACAAAATTACAGACTCAATTTTGCAAAGTTAGATTTGTTTTGGTTTGTTGCATTGAAAAGGGTCTGATGTTGGTTTTGGTTGAAATGTTGATTTGATCACAGAAAAAAATGTAATCTATATAGTGCAAACTCAGTGAAGATGTCACTGCGAGGCATCACATTTCTTCTGCGCAGCAGTCCTAGAGTGAACATCGCTTGTTACATCAGTAGATCACTGTAGCCTATGCTTCAGAGGGGAAGGTAGCGTAATCACACACACACACTTGCAAAGATTTTCAGCTGGCAGCAGACACTGGAAGAGGTTTCTGAGTGACAGAGTAAGGGCTTTGCATATTCTCTTCGTTGTTTTTTTGTGGGACTGGAAAAATCACTTTCGTTCCTGGTTCTGTTTCTCAAAAAATTCCTTTTTGCATTTGCACTGACTCTCTACACACCCAATCCATACACACACTCAAATGCAATCTATCACACTCACACACACACTCACTACAATCACTGCTGCTATTATTTATTACTATTTATTGTACTGCTCACTTCGTCAACCGTCATACTATTTATTATAGACCATTTCTAGTTTTCACGTGAACTCAACATGAAATCCAAAAATAATTTCAACATGATATTGGATTTAGATTAAAAGTTGGGTGAAAACAATAAAAAATTATGTTGATTACATTTTGCAAATCCAATCAGTTTTCCAAGTTGATTCAGCACCATCACATTACATTTTTTGGTTGAAATGGCATGGAAGGTGAAAGCTATTAATTTTATTTGACCTTGATATAACTAGGCAAGTCAGTTAAGAAAATAATATTATTTACAATGACAGCCTACCCCTAAGCCGGACAACACTGGGCCAATTGTGCGCCGCCCTATGGTACTCCCAATCACAGCCGGTTGTGATACAGCCTGGAATCAAACCAGGGTATGTAGTGACACCTATAGCACTGAGATGCATAGCCTTACATGCTGACCAGACCGGACACGTCGCGTGCTCGAGCGTCGCAAAATACATTTAGAAATCCATGTTATTCAATTATTGCACCCACACTGCTCGCGCGCGCCAATGAGCATCTGCGATGCCAAGGGCTAAACTAGAACTCCTTTCTATTTCTGACGCAGATCACGCTGCAAGTCCTGCCTCTCCCATCTCCTCATTGGTTTATAGAAGCAGGTACCCATGTGCCATCTCCTCAACACAGACTAACTGTGTTGCCGGCTGTCGTGGTAATACTATGAAAGTGTAACGTTAGATGCCAATCACCATATAAGTTCAAAAATGAAAAATTCTGGAAGGAGGAGAGATGACTAGAAACGATTCAGTTGGCCGTTTTATGTGTGGATTAAACTTCTTATGGCTGGGGGCAGTATTGAGTAGCTTGGATGAGTTTTGATTTGTTTACCAAACGTGCTAACAAAAGTAACGTAAACTCACGTAAACTCGTACATCGCCTTGGTCCGTACATTTGCCCTTATTTTAGCGCCCACAAAATTATTTAAAAAAAATGGCAGGTGGGGAAGCGAAACTAATGCGTGATAGTGAGAAGGAGAGATGTTGTGTGGGAAAATTGCTTTTTTTCACTCGATCTGTCCAACCTATCACCTTATCGCCTCTAAAATGTAAATAAAACACTATAAAGAGTTTATATAATGTGTCATTACATACCTATTTGAAGGTTTGTGTCGAATTTGAATCGGGTTTTTAGGGCGGTGCTAAAGTGATCTTAGAAGTAAACAGCGGCTTTGAGAATGATGATCAAAAAAAAATGACTAGGTATCCCCCCTTACCCAGTCACTCTCCATTTCTTGTTTTTAAAGGATGAGAGAAGTGCTACACCTGGTGGAGAGAGATTGTAAAATGGAAATAGTTGCTTTATGCGTGCTGTACGTTACGACATGACACGTCACGATGTAACGGAGGGTCTGTTTTTTCGACTTTTCTCCAATACTATAGAGCCATTACCATGTCGATCAACGCTTGAATAGGAACGTAGTTCACACCCCAGAGTTTGAAGTCAACACAGTCGCTACAGTCCCATTAGTTTTCGGTCCCATTAGTGCGGTTGCGCACATTTGTACGGAATGTGGTGAGTTTACGTTAGCTATTTGGACATAAATGATGGACATTATCGAACAAATCAAACATTTATTGTGGAACTGGGATTCCTGGGAGTGCATGCTGATGAAGATCATCAAAGGTAAGTGAATATTTATAATGTTATTTCTGACTTCTGTTGACTCGGATATATGTATTTGTTGTCTGAGCGCCGTTCTCAGATTATTGCATGGTTTGCTTTTTCCATAAAGCTTTTTTGAAATCTGACACAGTGGTTGCATTAAGGAGAAGTTTATCTATATTTCCATTCATAATGCACTTGTATTTTAATCAACATTTATAATGAGTATTTTTGTAAATTGATGTGGCTCTCTGCAAAATCACCGGATGTTTATGGAACTACTGAACATGACGCGCCAATGTATACTGAGATTTTTTTATATAAATATGAACTTTATCAAACAAAACATACATGTATTGTGTAACATGAAGTCCTATGAGTGTCATCTGATGAAGATCATCAAAGGTTAGAGATACATTTTATCTCTATTTGTGCTTTTTGTGACTCCTCTCTTTGGCTGGAAAAATGGCTGAATTTTCCTGTGACTTGGCGGTGACCGAACATAATAATTGTTTGTGGTGCTTTCGCTGTAAAACCTATTTGAAATCGGACACTTTGGTGGGATTAACAACAAGATTACCGTTAAAATGGTTTAAGATACTTGTATGTTTGAGGAATTTTAATTATGTGATTTCTGTTGTTTGAATTTGGCGCTCTGCACTTTCACTGGCTGTTGTCATATCGATCCCGTTAAGAACATTTCAGCCCTAAGAAGTTTTAATTGTCGGAGTAGAGGACCTTGTGCATTTCAGGTAAAATAACAACTCAATGTTTATATCCCAGGACGTATTAGCTAGCAACAGCAAGCTAGCTAAATAGGACAAATTAGCTAGCAAGTGCAAGCTAACTAGCTACATTGCCATACATGTTTAATGCTTTTTGACCTGTCCCCAAATTAATGTCATTGGTTCAGAGTTTGTTTTGATGTTTTAACCTGCGTCTCATGATCGCGTTTGGTGTAGGGTACAAAATAAATGTATTCACGATAGTGCACGCGTGCAGCCGGTTTGGGTTCCGTGTTAGACCGCTGCAACACTCAGGAGTCCCGCAATGGGGAGCCGCAGCTATGATCCCTTATTTTTTTTTATTTAACTTGGCAAGTCAGTTAAGAAAATATCTTATTTACAATGGTGCCCTACCAGGGAACAGTGGGTTAACTGCCTTGTTCAGGGGCAGAATTACAGATTTTTACCTTGTCAGCTTGGGGATTTGATCCAGCAACCTTTCGGTCACTGGCCCAACATTATAACCACTAGGCTACCTGCCTTATTGATGCCACTTAAATCAGTGTAGATGAATGGGAGGACACAGGTTAAAGAAGGATCTTGAAGTCTTGGAAGTCTCGTTCATCCATTCAGAGGATGAACGAGCAAGACAAAATATTTAAGTGAATGGGATATGGTAATAGGTGCCAGGCGCACTGGTTTGTGTCACAAACTGCAATTTTGCTGCGTTTTTAAAGAATGTGTATCAAGAATGGTCCACCACACAAAGGACATCCAGCCAAATTGACACAATTATGGGATGTATTGGTGTCAACATGGGCCAGCATTCCTGTGGAATGCTTTCGACACCTTGTAGAGTACATGCATCGACGAGGCTGTTCTGAGGGCAAAAGGTCAGGGTGCAACTCAATATTAGTAAGGTGTTCATAATGTTTGGTATACTCAGTGTATATTTCCCACCACATCTTAATGCTCTACTGCTGCTAATTTTACTACTACTTTTATACTTTTTAATATTTGTTTACCAATTATTGCCTTATTGTGTTATTGTTGTTTTATTTGTACTATATTTCACTACACTGTTGAGAGGTAGCGCTCAAGTAAGCATTTAATTGCACTGTTTATACCCTGATGTATCCTGTGTATATGACGAATGAACTTTGAATTGATTTACTACTTTGCATAGTCAGGATCTTTCCATGTAAAGAATATGGAAAACACTGACTCTGAGACTGGTCAGAATAATTTATAATCTTAACAACATTCCATTATCTTTTAAAGGAACTGCACAATGTTTCAAATCCCTTAATTAAAGGTCACATGGTACAAAATGATTTAACCACCAGGTGGTAAGTATTTGAAATCTATTTGAGAACCACATACAGTTGGCTGCTAAACAAACTGCAAGATGGAGAAGGTTGGATGGTTGCATTTATTTCTACACCACACTACGCCCTCACACATTTATATTCCCATACCAGACTGTGATTTAGAACTTTATCAGCCAGATGGAACGACTAAATGTAAATAATGGTGGGTAATTGGGTAATGGGGCATCTAGGAGTGTGACTGAGAGGTCATGCATTGTAGTAGTCACTTAGCAGTCAGTCAGGCAGGGCACAATATATTAATATTATTTTTGAATCGTTTAATTGAAGGCTCAGCTTCCAGGTAAGTGAAGACTGTAAAAGATGAAATCATTCCAGTCCAACTACAACTCCCAGTACAATTAACTACACAACCAGTCCTCAGAACAGCAGACCATTTTACAGGTCAACAACACTAGTCATTTACTCCTTTAAACTATTGACAATATTTCTTCACACCTACATTTCAAACATTTCTTCGGCACTCACTTATTTAAAAAAAAAAAATGGAAATGCTCAACTACATTCATCCCACATATAAAAACATGGCTGCTATGTTTCTCTGAACTTCAAAAATCTCCTTCATCTAAGCTTTAATATGGAGAATCCTTTGGAACGCAAATCATTCAGGGCATCCTCAAGTTCCTTGCCTTTCTATTTGCATTGCAAAATTGGGTGATATTTTCACCCTACTCCCTTGACGGGATTACATTGGAATGACACTGTACCTCCCCACTGAATTAGCATATTCAGCCCTGACGCGATGCCATTTATAATTTCTCTGTAAATAGCTAATAGGTTTTCAACTTGGATTAAAACAAATCAGCGCTCTCCTTCACTAGATTCCCGATATTACACTGACCTCACATTACATTTAAGATGTTTCCCTTAGCAGCCATTTATTAGGATAAAAGCATTACACATATCTGTGGGCTAATAGTGTTTGTGAAAGTCCCATTATATGGACTCACACCATGACATACAATGCCTTAAGAAACTATTCATATACCTTGACTTATTCCACATTTTGCTGTGTAACAGCCTGAATTCAAAATGTATTTAAAAAATATTTTCTCACCCATCAACACAATATCTCACAATGACAAAGTGAAAACATTTTATTATTAAAAAAAATGAAATACAGAAGTGTAATTTAGGTAGCTATTACACGCCTTTGCTATGCCACTCCAAATTGAACTCAGGTGCATCCCATTTCCTTTGATCATCCTTGAGACGTCACTAAAACTTGATTGGAGTCCACCTGTGGCCAATTCAATTGTTTAGACATGACATTTTAGACAGAAACACGCCTGTCTATAAAAGGTCCCACAGTTGACGGTGCATGTCAGAGCAGAAAGGAAGTATCCGTATATCTCTGAGATAGAATTGGGGAATGGTATTAAACAATTTCTGGAGTGTTGGAAGTTTCCAAGAGAACGGTGGTCTCCATCATTGGGAAATTAGAAATATATATAACTACCCAGACTCTGCCTAGAACTGGCTGTCCGAACAAACTGAGCAACCGGGCAAGAAGGACCTTGGTCAGGGAGGTGACCAAGAACTGATTGACAACTCTGACAGAGCTACAGAGTTTCTTGGCTGAGATGAGAGCACAGCACTGCACCAATCTGGGCTTATGGGAGAGTGGCAAGATGGAAGCCACTCATGAGAAAAAGGCATATGGCAGCACGCCTGGAGTTTGAAATAAGACACGTGAAAGACTATGAGAGAATAAGGCAAACGATTATGTGGTCTGATGAGAATTTTTTAAAACTATTTGGCATGAATGCAAAGTGTTGAGAAAACCAGGCACAGTTCATCACCCATCTAACGCCCTCACTAATGTGAAGCATGGTGGTGGCAGCTTCATGCTATGGGGATGCTTCAGTGTCAGGGATGGGTGAATTATTATGAGGATGGGTGAAAGATGGGTGTGTAGATAGGTGGAAAAAAAAACATATTTAACCTCACTATGGTAGGGGGCACTATTTTCACCTCTGGATGAAAAGCGTGCCCAAATTAAACTGCCTGTCACTCATGCTCAGAAGCTAGGATGTGCATATAATTGGTAGATTTGGATAGAAAACATTCTACAGTTTCTAAAACTGTTAAATAATGTCTCTGAGTTTAACAGAACTGATATGTCAGGCGAACACTTGAGAAAAATCCATCCAGGAAGTGGGATTTTTTTATGTTTGTAGTTTTCCATTGACAGCCTATAGAGTACCCCATGACTTAAGACTCAAATTACACTTCCTATGGCTTCCACCAGATGTCAACAGTCTTTAGAAATTGTTTCAGGCTTGTATTCTGAAAAATTAGGGAGTAAGACCACTCTGAGTAAGTGGACAGTGGAAAGTCCCCAGACCTGTTTGCTGCGCCCGACCGAGAGCACGCCTTTCTTGTTTTTCTTTCATATTGATGAAGCTATTGTCCGGTTGAAATATTATCGATCATTATGACTAAAAACAACCTGAGGATTGATTATAAATATCGTTTAACATGTTTCTACGAACTTTATGGATACTATTTGGATTTTTCGTCTGCCTGTTGTGACTGCCTTTAAGCCATTGGATTACTGAACAAAACGCGCCAACAAAACAGAGATTTTTGGATATAAAGAGGGACTTTACCGAACAAAACAAACATTTATTGTGAAACTGTGAGTTTCTTGTGAGTGCAACCATATGAAGATCATCAAAGGTAAGTGATTAATTGTATTGCTATTTCTGACTTTTGTAACTCCAATACTTGGCTGGTAACTGTTTGTAATGTTTTGTGTGCTGGGTGCTGTCCTCAGATAATCGCATGGTATGCTTTCGCCGTAACGCCTTTTTAGTATCCTGAGGGGGAAAAGGCTTTGTCCTCAGATCCTCAAAAGGTTCTACAGCTGCAACATCGAGAGCATGGTTGCATCAATGCCTGTTACGGCAACTGCTCGGCCTCCGACCTCAAGGCGTTACAGAAGGTAGTGCGTATGGCTCAGTACATCACTGGGGCTAAGCTGCCTGCCATTCAGGACCTCTACATCCGGCGGTGTCAGAGGAAGGCCCTAAAAAAATCGACCCCAGCCACCCCAGTCATAGACTGTTCTCTCTACTACCGCATGCCAAGCAGTGCTAGAGTGCCAAGTCTAGGACAAAAAGGCTCCTCAACAGTTTTTACCCCCAAGCCATAAGACTCCTGAACAGGTAATCAAATGGCTACCCGGACTATTTGCATTGTGTGCCCCCCCAACCCCTATTTTACGCTGCTGCTACTCTCTGTTGATCATATATGCATAGTCACTTTAACTATACATTCATGTACATACTACCTCAATTAGCCCAACTAACCGGGCTATCTGCATTGTGTCCTGCCACCTACCAACCGCCAGCCCCTCTTTTACGCTACAGCTACTCTCTGTTTATCATATATGCATAGTCACTTTAACCATATCTACATGTACATACTACCTCAATCAGCCTGACTAACTGGTGCCTGTATATAGCCTCGCTACTGTATACAGCCACGCTACTGTTATTTTTCACTGTCTTTTTTTAATGTTGTTTTTATTTCTTTACTTACCTATTGTTCACCTAATACTTTTTTTGTTTCTTGAAATTGAACTGTTGGTTAATTTTGCACGCCCAATTTTTCAGTTTTTGATTTGTTAAAAAAGTTAGAAATATGCAATAAATGTCATTCTACTTCATGATTGTGTCCCACTTGTTGTTGATTCTTCACAAAAAAATACAGTTTTATATCTTTATGTTTGAAGCCTGAAATGTGGCAAAAGGTCGCAAAGTTCAAGGGGGCCGAATACTTTCGCAAGGCACTGTATGTTCACAGAGCCCTGGTCTGAAATAACAAGCAAAATTCTGCTACAATAAATCACAATATAAAGTATAGGGCCCAAGCAACAGGTTTAACCTGGGAATGTTATTTACAGCTCTCAGAGCTATACTGTAAGTCAGAGCAGCAAGTGACTTGAAGTACATTATACTACTGTACTGCTCTGAGAGGGATAGTAGTGGATAGTGCTACATTTATGGTAGAATGAAGACATTCATTTCACAGTATCGGAATATAGGTTTTATGGTGTGTTCTATATTTATTCATCAAAAGGCCATGAACCACATGGTTCTATTAGAATCCATCTAATTGCAAAAACGTATGTGCAACAACTCAACCTCTCTCCATTGAGCGTTGGTCGAGTGACAGAAAGTCCTGGGTTAACCTGAAGAGGACCGGGATTATGAACACCCGTTAACTTTCTGGCGCTCTATGAAAGTGGAACCAGGCAAAGATAAAAAAGGCATACCATGTCGCTTTGTGTAAACATTAGTAGCAAGACAAGAATAGAGAAACAGTGTTGTGTATGTTGGATAACTGCTTACCTTCACTGAGTGGGTCCAGTGTGTGGATCATAAGCTGAAAGATGCTGTTTCTCATCAGGCTGTTGTGCAGGGAGGCTGAGCTGCCACCTCTCTGGAGCCGTGGCCTAGCCTGCAAAAGGAGGTCAACGCTGTCAAACAAACAATGGCACCATTACACAATCCTTTCAAGTCCTTGGCTGTTCCCCTAAGGAAATACCTGAAGGACAAAGGCTTGTGGCACCTGGTCACACGACTTGACAGTATTCCAGGTGTGACAAAACTAGGACATGCCTTGTTGATAGTGTTGTTTATAAGGCAGAACAGAGCTTTATTATAGACAGACTTCTTCCCATTTTAGCTACTGTTGCATCAACATGTTTTGACTATGACAGTTTACAATCCAGGGTTACTCCAAGCAGTTTAGTCACCTCAACTTGCTCAATTTCCACATTATTTATTACAAGATTTAGTTGAGGTTCAGGGTTCAGGGAATGATTTGTCCCAAATACAATGCTTTTAATTATAGAAATACTTAGGACTAACTTGTTTATTGCCACCCATTCTAAAACTGGCTGCAGCCCCTTTTTAAGTATTGCAGTGATTTCACTCACTGTGTTAGCTGACATGTACAGTGTTGAGTAATCCGCATACATAGACACACAGGGTTTACTTAGAGTCAGTGACATGTCATTAGTAAAGATTGAAAAGTGTAAGGGGTCTAGACAGCTGCACTGGGGAATTCCTGATTATACCTTGATTGTGTTGGAGAGGCTTCCATTGAAGAATACCCTCTGTGTTCTGTTAGACAGGTAACTCTTTATCCACAATATAGACAGGTAACTCTTTATCCACAATATAGTAGGGGGTGTAAATCCATAACACATATGTTTTGCCATCAGCAGACTATGATCGATAATGTCAAAAGCCATACTGAAGTCTAACAAAACAGCTCCCACAATCTTTTTATAATCCATTTCTCTCAGCCAATTTCTCCCAGACTCTCAGCCAAACCTCAGCCAGTCATTTGTGTTAAATATCCTTCCCTATAAACATGCATAAAGTCTGTCAATTTGTTTAATGTAAAATAGCATTGTATCTGGTCAAACAACATTTTATACAAAAGCTTACAAAGGGTTGGTAACAGGCTGAATTGGTTTGCTATTTGAGCAAGTTTTACTTGAGTAGCGGAATGACTTTTGCTTTACGTACAGTTGAAGTCAGAAGTTTACATACACTTAGGTTGTCATTAAAAGTCATATTTCAACCACTCCACAAATTTCTTGTTCACAAACTATAGTTTTGGCAAGTCGGTTAGGATATCTACTTTGTGAATTACACAAGTAATTTTTCCAACAATTGTTTACAGACAGATTATTTCACTTATAATTCATTGTATCACAATTCTAGTGGGTCAGAAGTGTACATACACGTTTACATACACAAGTTGACTGTGCCTTTGAACAGCTTGGAAAATTCCAAAATATTATGTCATGGCTTTAGTAGCTTGTGATAGGCTAATTGGCATCATTTGAGTCAATTGGAGGTGCACCTGTGGATGTATTTCAAGGCCCACCTTCAAACTCAGTGCCACTTTGCTTTAAATAATGGGAAAATCAAAAGAAATCAGCCTTGACCCCAGAAAAAATGTGTAGACCTCCACAAGTCTGGTTCATGGGAGCAATTTCCAAACGCCTGAAGGTACCACGTTCATCTGTACAACCAATAGTACGCAAGTATAAGCACCATGGGACCACGCAGTAGTCATACCGCTCACGTTCTGTCTCCTAGAGATGAACTTACTTTGGTGTGAAAAGTGCAAATCAATCCCAGGGCCTGAGGCTGGAGGAAATATGGCCACAGTAAAACCAGTCCTATAATGACATAACCTGAAAGGCCGCTCAGCAAGGAAGAAGCCCCTGCTCCGAAACCGGAGCAAAAAAGTCAGACTACGGTTTGCAACTGCACATGGGGACAAAGACCACACTTTTTGGAGAAATGTCCTCTGGTCTGCTGAAACAAAAATATAACTGTTTGGCCATAATGTCAATCGTTATGTTTGAAGGGAAAAAAGGGGAGGCTTGCAAGCCGAAGAACATCCCAACCGTGAAGCACCGGGGTGGCAGCATCATGTTGTGGGGGTGCTTTGCTGCAGGAGGGACTGGTGTACTTCTCAAAATAGATGGCATCATGAGGTAGGAAAATTATATGGATATATTGAAGCAACATCTCAAGACATCAGGGTCTTCCAAATGGACAATGACCCCAAGCATACTTCCAAAGTTGTGGCACAATGGCCTAAGGACATCAAAGTCAAGGTATTGGAGTGGCCATCACAAAGCCCTGACCTCATTCCTATTGACAATTTGCGGGCAGAACTGAAAAAGCGTGTGCAAGCCAGGAGGCCTACAAACCTGACACAGTTACACCAGCTCTGTCTGGAGGAATGGGCCAAAATTCACCCAATATATTGTGGGAAGCTTGAGGAACGCTAGCCGATGCGTTTGGCCCAAGTTAAACAATTTAAAGGCAATACTACCAAATACTAATAGAGTGTATGTAAACTTCTGACCCACTGGGAATGTGATGAAAGAAATAAAATCTGAAATAAATCATTCTCTCTACTATTATTCTGACGTTTCACATTCTTAAAATAAAGTGGTGATCCTAACTGACCTTAGACAATACATTTTTAAAAGGATTAAATGTCAGGAAATGTGAAAAACTGAGTTTAAATGTATTTGGCTAAGGTGTATGTAAACTTCCGACTTCAACTGTAGGCTTAGATTGAAGATATAGCAAATAGGAGTGGCAATATCGTCCGCTATTTTCCGCAGTAATTTTCCATTCAAGTTGTCAGACCCAGGTGGCTTGTCATTATTGATAGACAACAATAATGTTTCACCTCTTCCACACTTACTTTTCGGAAATCAAAATTACAATGCTGGTCTTGAATAATTTGGACAGTTATACTTGGATGTGTAGTGTCGGCATGATGGAGCTGAGTTTGCCTTTTTGCAAACTTCAAAGCTTTTTACTATCAGTCTTTATATATTTTATCTTTGTTTCACAGTATAGTTTATTATTTTTATTCAGTTTAGTCACATGAATTCTCAATTTGCAGTACGTTTGCCAATTGGTCGTGCAGCCACACTTATTTGCCATTGCTTTTGCCTCATCCCTCTCTTTAATTCATCATCAATCCATGGGGATTTAACTGTTTTTACAGTCATTTTCTTAATGGGTGCATGCTTATTAGTAACTGGAACAAGCAATTTCATAAATGTATCAAGTGCAGCGTCTGGTTGCTCCTCATTACACACCACAGACCTGCAAATATTCTTTATATCCTCAATATAGGAATCATTACAAAACGTATTGTATGACCTTGTGTATAGGTCCAGCTTTTGGAACTTTGGTTTCCCTAGATATGGCTACTATATTGTGATCACTACATCCGATGGATTTGGATACAGCTTTAAAGCAGATTTCTGCAACATTAGTAAAGATGTAATCAATACATGATTTAATTTAATTCCTGTGTTGTTTGTAAATACCCTGGTTGATAACCTGAACCAAGTTTCAGGCACTGGTTACAGATTGAAGCTTTTTATTGAGTGGGCAGCTTGATGAAAGCCAGTCAATATTAAGGTCACCCAGAAAATATACCTCTCTGTTGAAAATCACATGCATTTCATACAAATTATCCAGAAACTGACTATTAGCACCTGATGGTCTATAGCAGCTTCCCTCAAGAATGGTGAGGCTAATGAACCTGTAGCCATATTACTTCAATAATATTTAACATGAGATGCTCTCTAAGCTTTACAGGAATCTGTCTCTGTATATAGGCTGCACCACCGCATTGGCGTTTCTGTCTGTTCTGTAGATGTTAAAGCCATGTATTGCTACCACTGTATCAATAAATGTATTATCTAAGTGAGTTTCAGAAAGTCAGAATATGAATGTCATCTGTTACTAGCAAGTTATTGATTTCATGAACCTTGTCACTTAGGCTATATATGTTAATGTAGGCTATTTTTATCACTTTTCTGGAATGCTAGATTTTTTTATATTGCTTTACTAGGAAGCTTATTATTATTTACTGTATGTTTGAGCTGATAGTTCAGGGTGAGCTTCACACAGTGGACTTCCTACTAGGGCACACCGCCTCAGTGCTAACAATATAACGCTGGTTCATAGACACATGATTACTGTATACAATAGCTATAGGATCGACAGAGGCATTCAGGGGAGTTAGAGGGACATAAAAGTTACTTTCATTGTGACTGCCAACACACCTGGGATTATGTAAATTTTTTCCAGCATTACTACAACTCACCATTACAATGGTAGGGATTATCTAACCTGGGGTTGAGTCATTGATAAGTCATTGTCTCAACGCAGCCTTGAAATGTGTAGACAGAGTCTAGGAGCGAAGATAATTTGGATGGACTCCGTCATTCATGTAGAGCATCTTCTGTTTCCAAAAGGTGTCAAAGTTATCTAAAAAAGATATTCCAGCAGAGCTACAGGAAACTTTTAGCCAGGTGTGTAATGCTAGTAGCCTGCTAAATCTTTCACACCCACGGCCCAACGTTGGTACCAGACCTGAAATAATTGCCAGCTTTTGGGAATTTTTCAGCGCTAGCCCTCCTTTAAAATACATTTTCAGCAGTTCCGAGTTAGCCCTCCTAATGTCGTTTGACCCCACATGGACTATGACTGTGTCAGCTCCCGGCAGCTGTCGCAGAATGGTTGGAAGCAGCCTTGTTTTGCTCCAGGATAGCAAAGGGTTTTTGCCCCAGGAACTGAGATGTTTCTTACCATAGAGCTGCCGATGACGACAGCTAGTGCAATGGCCGACAAGGTCCGGCCGTTCTTTCGCAAACCTCTCGAGGACTGAAGGGCGGTGGGACCCGATGGACCCGAGCCAGCTGTAGTATAAATTGTGGATAATGAATGAGATGGAGTATTAGACAGTCTCACGGTCTGATGAGGGGGAGCTCTGAGGATCTGAACCTGAGGTAGAAGCCACAGGAGAGGGAGACAGAACACACAGCGCAGGTACCTCCGCATCCGATCTCATATCAGAAGCCCCCAGGGAAGAAGGCGTCAGAACCTCTGGATCCAGGGCAGCGAAGCTGTTTCTAGACTCCAGTCTAGAGTCCAGTCCGAGCTTAACTTTGACAAGTAGGCCCCGTTGCCAGAGGTTGCTGTTTTCAACTTCCACGGCAAGTGACATATCTCCATGGCTGGTTGGTAGGATTGAGAACAGGAACATCCACCAAGTCATTCAGGAGCACCCTACTAAATCCATTCTCTAGGTAAGGGGTAGACTCCTTTGGGGAGGGATCCCTGCAGAGTACCGGCCAGTCGGCTATGGAGAGCCGACACGGCAGCGACACTTCTACCAGGCCAGAGCGACGTTCGGCTACTGAGGTAGAAGAGAAAGAAAATGTAGGTGGCCGTGGATTCCCCAGTAGCTTGTGTAAGTCTGCTACTTGTTTGCTAAGAGTAGCCACTTTGCCCCTGTAGTCCTCTGCAAGCAAACAGTTGCTATATTGAAAGTATGGGAGGTCCACATTGCCCCAGAATAAAGTAAAATAAGCACAGCTCCTGTAGCGTTAAATACATTTGTTAGCGTCCTCCGTTTGAGGCTACAGGCTAGCTAGGCTAGCTAAGCCAGCTGGGCTTCCTTGTCTCTCTACTTGACAGGGAATTCTCAACTTTTCTGAGAGAGAATTACACGGCTATTAAAACTGTCAGGACAAGGTAAGCCTACACCAAACACACAATTAATGTGAATGTTTGTAAAATTCCAATGTGAAAAATGGATTGTAACTGTGGCTAGAAAAACACATTTCGTCAACAAGTCTTCATGGGATTTCTGTTAATGCAACTCTATGCAGCCAATGGCAATGTCCGCTTTAGGTACAGTATATTGTCAGGAGCCGCTTGTGTATTTGACAGCTCTAACGCAGTTCCACCTCCAACACAGCAATCAAAGCCCTTTCTGACAGGTCTACTGTGCCCAATAGCATAATCTTTAATGAGACTCTGTTGCATATGATTCACCGTTCATCCTTTGCATGAAAGCCACAAGCTTTCATGCTAAATGTAAGCTTAATTCAATAGCAGCTAATGCTGAAACAGGCACAAGGCCAGGGGTATCAGACAGAATGTACCACTCCATAGGTTAAAGCAACCGATTACAGCTAAAGTGGTCATCATGATATTGCCAAAATAGCCCAAATAGCCTTGCCAAGGTTACTCTGGTGGTTTGAGCTGAACTTGAGATATGTGGGATATCGGCCACCGTCATAGGCGTCAGCTGTTTTGAGTGTGCCCGCTTTGGCTGGCCTGTGGTGATGCTTCGGCCCAATCTGGAGGTGTCAGCTGCTAATTCTCAAGGCCATGTGGTTGTGTGCAGGTTGGGACGCACAAGACTGTCTGCGCTGTTTGTGAAAGGCCATAAGTATGCAGCTTAGTGGAATCTGCTGAGAATAGTTATTTTGCTGTTCAAAACAGTTTTGGGGCCTTTTTGGACAAAATGTAAAGTAAATATTTAATTGTTGCCTATATTGGTTATGAAGGACTTTTAGCAAAACACTCTCTGATCAAAAACTTTGTTTTAGCATTTTGGATATATTAACTGGTCTTCAAGTGTTTGAAACTGTAGGCATCATTGTATAATAACTCACAGTAGCACTAGTGATGTACTGAGAGAGTAACATTTGAATTGCAAAGACAGACCCGAGTGGAGCAGCGGTCTAAGGCACTGCATCTCGGGGCTAAAGGCGTCACTACAGTCCCTGGTTTGAATCCAGGCTGTGTCACATCCGGCCGTGATTGGGAGTCCTATTGGCCAGCACACAATTGTCCCAGTGTTGTCTGGGTTTGGCCGAGGTAGGCCGTCATTGTAAATAAGAATTTGTTCTTAACTGACTTGCCTAGTTAAATAAATACGTTTTCAATAAAAAAGTTTTAAGACAGAGATACTACAGGCAGGTTGGACCCATAAAACAGAGAATGCATGGTACAGTATGGAAGGAGAGAAAGAAGTTAGACTAGCCATATAGACACAGACATAAACATAGACAAACCAGACAGGACCTACCGACAGCTTGCTCTCATCCTCTGGTGCCCCGGGACTCACAGCCTTCACATCGAAGAAAAGAGAGAGGGAGAAAGAAAAAGAGCACATAGATGTGAAGCATGCCTTTACAATCCAGAGACAGGCAGATGAAGACAGTAGAGAGACATTAGTGTCATAGTGATGATGATTTGACGAGAATGGATTCAAGAGACTGACACCACTGTAGTGCTGTGTCTACTGTATATCAGTCATTATATAGCTGACCAAGATAGGCTCCTGATTAAAAAACGTGTTTCTCAGCAGACTTTTGAGATTTATCAGCCACATGGAAAACCACTCAAGCTAAGGGCAAATCCTTGGGGAAAAAAGGAGTTATAGTAATGGCGGACATGCATGAAGATGGCCGCTCTCATGTACTTACCATGGTTGCCTCATTTGCTAAGTTTGCCGAATTATACATTGCTCTCCGTTCTGCTTTTTTTGTATCAGCATTATTTAGCATAAAATAAATGAAAAGGTAGATTGTGCTGATTTATTAAAATCGATAGTTACATATCGCAATATTATTTTGGCCGATATTATATCGATACTTTGACTCCAAGTATCTATCTGTAAAAAATGCTAAGTAGAGTTAGCTAGCGCTAGACAGCTGTACCTGCTCCAAAACTCTGGTATTTTTCATTCTATAGCTAGTTCTACATTTTTGTTTTAAATAGTGAGCCAACATGTTGTCATCACTTTTATTTCCAAGACTTATCAAAACAAACTTCTCAAGCATCTCTGCAGCAGACAACGACAATTTGAAAAAAATAAAAAGTGGATTGGGCTGATTTATTAAAATCGATACAGTGAGCAAAATGTTTGGAACATGAAATTGCAATAAAATTGCCGTATTGAACCGCAATACATATAGAATTGTGAAAATTGTGAGAATCGCAATACATATCATATCAGTAACTAAGAATTGTGATAAAAATCATATCGTGAGGTCCCTGTTAATTCCCAGCCCTAGACGTCATATTTGAATTCCTCCATCCTTATGCACCTTCAGTACCTCACCATTGAGCCTGATTAGTGCCATACAGCAATGCACAACTTGGCTGCCATAATTTGATGAGTAAACCCATAACAGACTCTAGGGTTTCAAGATTCCAATCCTCTACTAGGTTAAGTTAAGCCTAGAATTCTCTAATACAAGCTATTAAAATAGAACCGACCTTTGACATGACCAGTTTGTTTCCTCATCAATCTACACACAATAACGTATAATGACAAAGCAAAAACAGGTTTTTAGAAATGTTAACAAATTACTTTTTTTTTTAAATACAGAAATATTACATTTACATAAGTATTCAGACCCTTTACTCAGTACTTTGTTGAAGCACCATTGGCAGTGATTACAGCCTTGAGTCTTCTTGGGTATGACGCTACAAGCTTGACACACCTGTATTTGGGGAGTTTCTCCCATTCTTCTCTGCAGATCCTCTCAAGCTCTGTCAGGTTGGATGGGGAACGTCGCTATACAGCTATTTTCAGATTTCTCCAGAGATGTTCGAGCTTTTTTGGTCCTCCAATAATCGGTATCGGCGTTGAAAAATCATACCTCGACCTCTAGTCCAGAGTAGTCCAGAGTAGTGATGCTAGTCGGGCAGGCGGATTCGGGCAGCGAACGGTTGAAAAAAATGCATTTGGTTTTGCTAGGGTTTAAGAGCAGTTGGAGGCCACAGAAGGAGTGTTGTATGGCATTGAAGCTCATTTGGAGGTTAGTTAATATAGTGTCCAAAGAAGGGACAGATGTATACAGAATGGTGTGGTCTGCGTAGAGGTGGATCAGGGAATCACCAGCAGCAAGAGCGACATCGTTGATATATACAGAGAAAAGAGTCGGCCCGAGAATTCAACCCTGTGGTACCCCCATAGAGACCGCCAGAGGTCCGGACAACAGGCCAGATTGTGTATGGATTGTGTATGTGTGCCATTCCAAGGGTGAATGGGAAAGACAAAAGATTTAAGTGCCTTTGAACAGGGTATGGTAGTAGGTGCCAGGCACACCGGTTTGTTTCAAGAACTGCAACGCTGCTGTGGTTTTCACACTCAACAGTTTCCTGTGGGTATCAAGAATGGTCTACCACCCAAAGGACATTCAGACAACATGACACAACTGTGGGAAGCATTGGAGTTAACATGGGCCAGCATACCTGTGGAACACTTTCGACACCTTGTAGAGTCCATGCCCAACAAATTGAGGCTGTTCTGAGGGCAATATTAGTGTTCTTAATGTTTTATACAATCAGTGTAAACTCAACTCATATTACAACCCGGATCAGTCCACCAACAAAGTTTGTTTTAATCAAAGTAAGCACCCTGACAGTAGCCTAAGCACCCTCCTCGTATCTTCTATCCTTTGCCTAGACCTGGACCTATACACGAACATGCAACAAAAAAATAGGGAGTGAACGATTTACACAAATGTTTAAGCTACTTTTTTTTACCACAAGGATACAGGCTACAATTTGTGTTAACTTCATTGGGATCGGTGTTCGGTTAAGCTAACGTAGGCTAATGCGTTTAGCATGAGGTTGTAAGTAAAAAATAAAATTTCCCAGGACATAGACATATCTGTTATTGGCAGAAAGCTTAAATTCTTGTTAATCTAACTGCACTGTCCAATTTACAGTATCTATTACAGTGAAATACCATGCTATTGTTTGAGGAGAGTGGACAATTTTGAACATGAAAAGTTGTTAATAAACAAATTAGGCACATTTGGGCAGTCTTGATACAACATTTTGAACATAAATGCAATGGTTCGTTGGATCAGTCTAAAACGTTGCACAATACAATGCTGCCATCTAGTGGACAAAATCTAAATTGCACCTGTGCTGGAATAATACATTATGGCCTTTCTCCTGCATTTCAAATATGATGGTATAAAAAAATACAACAGAACAGTTGTTTTTTTCTTTGTATTATCTTTAGTCAGATCTATTGTGTTATATTCTCCTACACTCCTTTCACATTTCAACAGACTTCAAAGTGTTTCCCTTCTAATAGTACCAATAATAGTACCAATAATAATGCATATCCTTGCTTCAGGGCCTGAGCTACATTCAGTTAGAATGTCATTTTAGGCGAAAATTGAAAAAATTATCCTTAGAAATGTGCCTGTGGGATGATTTCAGGCAAATTAATGGAATACTTTCTTATCCATTTATTTTCACCTACAGTATTTATTAATCCACGGAGACTGTGATTGGCCACTGAATATCAACAAGTAAGATACAGACTAGACGCGTTACCCAACTCATTCAGTAAATGAATGAGTTGGGAAAAATGTACAGTACCAGTCAAATGTTTGGACACACCTACTCATTCAAGGATTTTTATTTATTTTTACATCAAAACTATTAAATAATTATTCCAAGTAACAGACATCTCAACATCAACTGTTTTAGAGGAGACTGCGTGAATCAGGCCTTCATGGTCGAATTGCTAAAAAGAAACCACGACTAACGGAGAAGAAGAAGAGACTTGCTTGCGCAAAGAAACACGAACAAAGGACAGTAGACAGGTGGAAAACTGTCCTTTGGTCTGATGACTCCAAATTAGAGATTTCTGGTTCCAAACACCATGTTTTTGTGAGACGCAGAGTAGGTAAACGAACGATCTCCACATGTGGTTCCCACCGTGAAGCAGGGAGGAGGTGGTGTGATGGTGTGGGTGTGCTTTGCTGGTGACACTGTCAGTGATTTATTTAGAATTCAAGGCACACTTAACCTGCACAGCATTCTGCAGCAATTCACCATCCCATCTGGTTTGCGCTTAGTGGGACTTTCCTTTGTTTTTCAACAGCACAATGACCCAACACACCTACAGGTAAGGGCTATTTGACCAAGGAGAGTGATGGAGTGCTGCATCAGATGACCTGGCCTTCACAATCACCTGACCTCAACCCAATTGAGATGGTTTGGGATGAGTTGAAGGAGTGAAGGAAAAGCAGCCAACAAGTGCTCAGCATATGTGGGAACTCCTTCAAGACTGTTGGAAAAGCATTGCAGGTGAAGCTGGTTGAGAGAAAGCCAAGAGCGTGCAAAGCTGTCATCAAGGCGAATGTGGCTACTTTTTATATTTTGAATGTTTAAAGCTTTTTTGGTTACTACATGAATCCATATGTGTTATTTCATAGTTTATGTCTTCACTATTATTCTACAACGTAGAAAATAGTAAAAATAAAGAAAAATCATTGAATGAGTAACTTTTGACCGGTACTGTATATACATTGCATTTGGAAAATATTCAGACACCTTGATTTTTTCCACATGTTGTTACGTTTCATGAGCTGAAATAAAAGATCCCTGAAATGTTCCATATGCCCAAAAAGTTTATTTCTCTAAAATGATGTGCACAAATTTGTTTACATCCCTGTTAATGAGAATTTATCCACCTGACAGGTGTGTCATATCAAGAAGCTGATTAAACAGCATGATCATTACACCTAATTTTAGGCGTATATAGATTGGAACATACACGGACAACACACACTGCACATATTGTGCTGGGGAAAAGGCCACTCTAAAATAGTTCTGTCTGTAATAAAGCCCTTTTGTGGAGAAAAACTCATTCTGATTGGATGGGTCTGGCTCCAAAGTGGGTGGGCCTATGCCCTCCAAGACCCACCCATGGCTGCGTCCTTGTCCAGTCATATGAAATCCATAGATTAGGGTCTAATGAATTTACTTAAATTGACTGATGTCCTTATATGAACTGTAACTTAAATTGTTGCATGTTCCGTTTATATTTTATTTCAGCATAGTTTGGGTAAAATGTGTATATTTATGTTGTATATACAAGGTGCATTTGTAAAAGAGACCTACAGTTGAAGTCGGAAGTTTACATACACTTAGGTTGGAGTCATTAAAACTCATTTTTCAACCACTCCACAAATTTCTTGTTAACAAACTATAGTTTTGGCAAATCGGTTAGGACATCTACTTTGTGCATGACACAAGTCATTTTTCCAACAATTGTTTACAGCCAAATTATTTCACTTATAATTCACTGTATCACAATTCCACTGGGTCAGAAGTTTACATACACTAAGTTGACTGTGCCTTTAAACATCTTGGAAAATTCCAGAAAATTATGTCATGGCTTTAGAAGCTTCTGATAGGCTAATTGACATAATTTGAGTCAATTGGAGGTACACCTGTGGATGTATTTCAAGGCCTACCTTCAAACTCAGTGCCTCTTTGCTTGACATCATGGGAAAATCTAAAGAAATCAGCCAAGACCTCAGAAAGACTGTGATCCGCTTGTTTAGTATGGCTAGAATCGAGGGAGTAGAAGTGTGTAGGGCTCATGCGAGGATCGAATGAGCATCCCCATCACAGGGTTCCAACACCTAAACATTTTATCTAACAAAAGGACCTAGAGCTCCCTTTTAGTCCAGATTCATCAGGACTGAACTGCTAAAACCTTCCTTAGTCATTCCATATCTGTTGAATAATCCCTGATTTAGAATAAATCCACTTAAATTCTCTGTACCTTTTGTTAAAGGAAACCCAGAGAGGCAGATGGAACAGGAAAATATGCCAGATAATACTGCTTTGCTCATTAAGCCAGTGTTAAATATCATGACTAATAATCACATAGGGAGATTAGCATGTCCTCTGGAGTCACTGTGCGTGCTAATCCCGACAGCTCTGGTCCCAGTTCTTATGTAATGTCACATCAGGATCATTCCTGGAAACGGATTATGGATTATTATGTGTAAAACTGACCTCCTGTTCCTCCTGTGCAACTTTTGCTATCCATTAAAAGTCCTAAAAGTAGAAGAATCGTAGTGATCTGAATTTCACATCCACTCATTCAAATATGAGGGGATTAGCTCGTGGGACAGCAGTAGCCTAGAGGTTAGGGAGGAGGACTTCCGTTTTCTGGTTCAAGCACGGGGCCGTGCGACACAAGAATGGAACTGAACTGACAGCTGGAAGGCTGCTGGTCTCTGATACCATGTATAGGGCTCTGTGTTTTGGGCAATTAAATGAGGCACTGTGTATTTACAGCATTATCCCGCTAGTGTCTCCCATCAATCAATTAATCAATCAATGTCTGTTTGTGTAGTATTTGTAGATTTGTGATTCTACACCTCACTTTGCTTACGCTGATCCTCTCCAACAAACTCAATCTCTGGTCATCGGAAATTGTAAAAATGAGTAAATTAGGGGCAGTTAAAAGGGAAAGTCAGTGAAACCAACCATGGAAGTACAAAGAAAAGAATAGATAGGCTAATTCAAGATCAGAATATCGCTTGAAAAATAGTGTCAATACCCTGCTGGGGTGCTTGTTGCAGGTAACAATTCAGTATATGCTGCAAAACTATTACAATACCTTAGACTAAAAAATAAACTGTGCAATAGACCGCCATCTGAAGTTAAGAAATAAAACAAATGAAAAAGCATCTCCATAATTACAGACGAATCCAATGACACAAATGACCAATAGCCTATGTTCTTATTTTGTGTCTTCCAAAAAAGAGCTGGGTGAAGAAGTAAAAGTTGTTCTGGATGTTAAAGTTTATTTACAGTCAGTTAATATTCAACAGTGTTGGAAAGTACAGCACAGACCAGTTAATCGTAAAAGTGTGCATACACTTAATCAGGCTATTGATAAACTCAACACATATTACAACCCGGATCAGTGCAAAAGAAAGTTTGTTTCAATCAACCAGCTTCCCAATTTAAGGCAATAAGGATTTTTGATCGCCAACAAGTGATCATTTTGAAAGTAAGCACCCTCCAGTTATATTCTATTCCTGGCCTGGTTTCAACAAAGAATGTTACAGAGAAATGGACCAATACACACAGCATGGAAACCAAAATGTGGATTGAACGATTTATGCAACTGTAGGTAATTTTTTAGTCACTTCAGTGCCTTGCAAAAGTATTCATCCCTCTTGGCGTGTTTCCTATTTTGTTGCATTACAACCTGTAATTTAAATATATTTTTTATTTGGATTTCATGTAACGGACATACACAAGATAGTCCAAATTGGTGAAGTAAAATGAAATGAAAAAAAATTACTTAAAAAAATGGAAAAGTGGTGCGTGCGTATTCACTCCCTTTGCTATGAAGCCCCTAAATATGATCTGATGCAACCTTCAGAAGTCACATAATTAGTTAAATCAAGTATACCTGTGTGCAATTGAAGTGTCACATGATCTGTCACATGATCTCAGTATATATACACCTGTTCTGAAATGCCCCAGGGACTGCACCACCAAGCAAGCGGCACCATGAAGACCAAGGAGCTCTCAAAACAGGACAGGACAGGGCAGGGACAGGGACAAAGTTGTGGAGAAGTACAGATCAGGGTTGGGTTATAAAAAAAGAAAGAAACTTGAATATTCCATGGAGCACCATTAAATCCATTATTAAAAAATGGAAAGAAGGGCCTCCCGAGTGGCACAGTGTGCCACTAGAGATTCTGGGTTCGACTCCAGACTGGCTGTCACAGCCGCCGTGACCGGGAGGCCCATGGGGCGGCGCACAATTGGCCCAGCGTCGTCCGGGTTTGGCCGGCACTAGCGACTCCTGTGGCGGGCCGGGAGCAGTGCACGCTGACACGGTCGCCAGGTGTACAGTGTTGCTGGCTTCAGGGTTGGATGGGCATTGTGTCAAGAAGAAGGGCGGCTTAGTTGAGTTGTGTTTCGGAGGATGCATAAGAACTATCTAGATGCGCTGCATCTGCATTTTTTTATTTTATTTAACCCTTATTTTGACAGCGAGTCAATGCTGAGACCAAGGTCTATTTTCCAGATGAGCCCTGTTTAGCACACCTATACATATCAAAATAAAATATACACATTAAACTACACACGTAGGCATGAAGCTGTTGAGCAGCAAGACTGAGCTGTTTTTCGCCTCTGCCACAAGGCTTCTTAGATTTGCCTTGAGAAGATAATAATAATGATCTTGAAGGAAAGGCACAACAAGTCAAAAAGCTACCCACTTGCTAATTACTAGCCCCTTCAATTTTCTAAAAAGCACAACTAATTACAGGAGATGCCACATCACTGATTTCCCACAAGGCAATGCTCCACATGCCCACAGAACTAATCAAAATTGCTCTCCCTCCAATCAGGCTGCTCTTGTTGATTGGAGGCCAGATAAATAACACTGTGTCATTTTCACAAATGCATGCTTCAAGCAAATACATTTATTGATCAGTATGAACTGTATTAGTATATTAGTTCACAGGCAATAAATTGGTTGATGTTGCTGTTTTTATGGATGATTGCAAAAACTACTTCCCCCTAAGGGATAATAACACTTTATACAACTATTACTATTAATACTGGGCAGTGGTGTAAAGTACTTAAGTAAAAAATACTTTAAAGTACTAATTAAGTAATTTTGGGGAGTCTAATATTAAGCGAGCCATATGTCACCATGTTCTTGTTTTTTAAATTCATGGATAGCCAGGGGCACACTCCAACATTCAGATACAATTTACAAACGAAGCATGTGTGTTTTAATGAGTCCGCTAGATCAGAGGCCGTAGGGATGACCAGGGATGTTCTGTTGATAAGTGTGTGAATTTAGCTATTTCATTTACTTTGATACTTAAGTATATTTTAAATATTCTAAACATACTTTTAGCCTTTTACT